>NC_133479.1:17966232-18011731 GCF_025370935.1 Choristoneura fumiferana | reverse complement strand
AGGGGCTACCCGAGGTTTCTCTCCTACTTTTGCACTACGATAGAATTATGTATAAATCAAACGGCTATCGGTAGACACATTAAATTATATATCGCTGCTTATCAATTAAACGGCCCAACTCAAAATCGAATTTTTTCAGTAGAGCCAATTAAAAATAAAACAAATTTAATTTTGGAATATCTTGTATTAAAATGAACTTAAAAACATTCTTCTATGTGCTATTAAGTCCTTGGTTAATCAAGAATAGCTGCAGTATAAACTTATATGAAATGGCACATCTTTATAACAAAAAATAATAAAAACAGTGACTACTTTGAGTTAAGTCTTAATATTTTTAATATTATTATGAGCAAGAACGTCACAACTCGTAATAATACTTACACAGTAATACAAGAATGTATGACAAATAACGACTATTTGTCTTTAGGTCATGTGATAAAGTAAATTTTATCATGAATAATGTCGTATCAGATTTGTGCACAAAATATAACATAATTTCTCTTTAATAACGACCGATCATGTATTGCGCACAAATTTACATCAAAATTATTGTCAACAAGGTCTGAATACAAATTCCGACGTCGGAGAAGGTCTAGATTTTGTTTTTAATTGCACATTATAACGTTTGATACTTTCAATTATTCTCATTAATTACTTTTATCATAATACAAACATCTATTTAAGCATATAAAATCACATTATTGTCACGAGATTTATAATATTTACCGTATTAAAGACTTTTAGTGTATTTTAGAATAAAAAATTGAGACCTTCAAAACACAACATAATTATACAGAGCGGCAAAAATTTAGCCCTCAAATGTATGCAGAATCGTAATTTTGTAAGAAAGGTGGGCCGAATTTTGCGCGCTGAGTATAATGATAAAACTTGTTACTAATCAAAATAAAATTCTCCAGAAAGAAAAAAATCATCTTCTAGGACAAAGAATACTTTTCATCCCGGTCAAGAGTTCCTGTGGGATAAAATTGACTAAAACATCATTATCATCCGTTGGACGTAGGACGTCCACTGTTGGACATAGGCCTCCCCATAGGTTTCCAGTTGCTTCTGTAATTCTGTTGGAAGCGGCCTACATCCACCGTGAACCCGCAGCTTTAACCAGGTCATCCGTCCATCTCGTTGGTGGACGTCCTACGTTGCGTTTGTCGATTCGCAGTCTCCATTCGAGAACTTTTCAGTCTAACGACCATCTGTTCTCCGTGCTATATGGCCTGCCTATTGCCACTTCAACGAGCTGATTCGCTTGGCTATGTCGGTGACCCCCGTTCTTCTACGTATCTCCTCATTTTCTGATTCGATCCCGTAAAGAAACTCCGAGCATAGCTCTCTCCATAGCTCGCAGAGCAACTTTGAGCCATTTATAAGGCCAATAGTGAAGCACCACGTCTCGGATCCATATGTCATCACTGGCAAAACACACTAGACTTTCGTCTTAAGGCTCTTTGGGATTTTGGACGAAAAGACGTTGCGAAGTTTCCAAACGCTGCCCATCCGAGTTGGATTCGACGACTGACCTTCCTCCTCCAAGTTGGACCTACCTAATTGAACGGTATGTACTATATATCATACGCGTCAACAACTTCAAGAACCGAACTCTCAACCATAAAAGGGCAGTCACTCACACACGGACATTCGACATAAGCTTCGTCTTGTCCATGTTCATTTTGAGGCCTACCCATTGGGAGACTCGATTGAAGCCTTCAAGCATCGTGCTGAGTTCTTCCATGACTTTGCTGTGACCACAATACCGTCGGCAAAATCGAAGGTGCGTAATGTATTCGCCGTTGACATTGATGCCTAGTCCTTTCCATTCCGGAAGCTTGAAGGTGTTTTTCAGTGCAGTAAACAGTTTTTGAGATATCACATATCCCTGTCTTACGCCTCTTTTCAAGGGAATCGCCTTGGAACTCTGTTCGTACTCTGACCTCGGACTTACTCTGAATAGTACTTCTATACATATAGCGTTTCTATACAAATACATCAACACTTCGATATACAGATAGTCATATGGCATCGCTGGAGAGTCTCAACTGCCTATGTTTCGACCGAATCAAAGGCTTTCTCGTAGTCCACAAACGCTAGACATAGCGGCTAGTTAGACTCTTCGGTCTCCTTGATGACCTGCCGCAGCATGTATGTGGTCTACGGTACTATGGCCTTTTCGGAACCCAGCTTATTCGGGTTGTTGGAAGTCATCGAGCCTGTGTTCGAGACGATTTACAATGACCATGGAAAACAGCTTATAAACATGGCTCAACAGCGAGATGGTCCTGTAGTTCTTCATAAGGTGTTATCACCCTTCTAGAAGAACAACTTAACACCACCACGCTCTTGTTCCGTGCTTCTGGCGTTGTACCTTCGAGCAAGACTGAATTAAAGATCCTCTGAAGGATTTTAAGGACCGGTGATCCGCCCCCTTCAGAAGCTCTGACGGCGTGATTCCGTCCTCACCCGGCGCCTTATTGTTCTTAAGCTGTTTTCAAGGCCATCCTTATCACATACAGGCTGATATCCGGATATTATTCTTATTAATAAATCCGAGAAGACCTTATTCCGTTGCTCTGCCACTGCAAGTTTTGTGTTGCTAATCATCTCTGAAACCAACCAAAAATATTTTTAGTTTAACGTGATAGCGTGATAAACTAGTCAATAAATATAATACTACTAGCTGTTGCCCGCGACTTTGCTCGCGTAGAAACCCTTAATCACGGAAAATTCGTATTTTCCGGGAAAATAAGTATATATCTTAGGCCTCAAGTTATCTCTGTGCCAAATTTCATCGGATCGGTTTAGTGGTTTGGGCGTGAAATGTAACAGACAGACACATAGATAGCGTTACTTTCGCATCTGTATTATTAGTAAAGACTATAACATAACGTAGTGCCAATTCACGCTTGAATAATAAATAATTTGTTTCGTAAATAGTGGCTATATTTGCTTTAAATAAACTAGTTATGAGTATGGTCTATGGTGCATAGTGTCCCAATTAGCTATTATATCATTTAAGTATGGCTTACTTTATTCGATAGACAGGCATATTTTGCAATGTTAACAATAAAAATCGTTTTCCGTTTCGTAAATATAGGCTAAATTCTAAATATGACATAAGTAGTATACTTACTTTTTCATGAAGAATGTTGCACTTCGTAATGTAACACTATTGCAAAAAAAAAGGCACAAATAATTAGCTTCCCTTTTCGTAAAGATGGCTGTATTTTGCGATGCAGCATTATTGCATAAACAATAAGCAACGATCCCGCGGGTTATTTCGCGATGTGCCGTTGTTCACCAGAGAATCGTAGTGAAGTTGTCAAAAACCGCGGCGCAACTGGCATGCGGCCGCTCTTACCGATAAAATAGCGTCGAGTTCCAACCAATCACATAACGGCACATTGCTACCACGGAGTCATTTTTTGAAAGTAGCGACTTGGGTGTCTTATTCACGACAAAGTTTAGCTTATTCTCCACGCAGTTTTATAGTTAGTACGAAAATGTAGTATTTTGCAATAGTGACTTATTTTAGATAAGCAGCGATATTAAGAAGAGTTCTGTCAGACCACATTTTAAATTTTCATTCAATTTTTATGGAATAATCGAGAAAAACTAACAAAAATGCAACGTTGCCAGCTCAGCAGGTATAAACGCTCTTAATGGTTCAATCTGAAGCTACGTTTTAAGTCAGGGTTTAACCCACGCAAAAACATGGGTGTTATAAATAAGTTTGACGGCAATATCATCTGTCCAAGAGTCATGACAAAGAACGAAAGTCACCGGCGTTGCTCAGAGAATTAGTTCGCTGAAGTGGCGTTGGGCTGGCCACGTCTGTCGCAGGACTGATGAACGGTGGAGCAGACGAGTCCTCGAATGGAGACAACGGACGGGAAAAAGTAGTGTAGGGCGTGCTGATGCACGTGGACGGACGACCTTAAGAGGGTCACGGGCGGCGGATGGATGCGAGGGGCTGAAGACAGTGTTGTGGAGCGCCATGGAAGAGGCCAATGTCCAGCAGTGGACTGCTGTAGGCTGATGATGATGATGATTATGATCTATCTGTCTGTCTTTCGCATCGTAGCTCTCAAACGGATAAACGAAAGCGAGATTTCTTTTTATGGTTTTTATGTTTCTCTTTTTATGGCTTTAAAATGACATTAACAGGTTTTTACATTTTTCTAAGTTTATTATTTAGTAAGGTTATTCTTACCTGTTGATGGAACTGGCTTTCTTTGTTCTGGGGGCCTAGGCCGAGGGCAAGGCCTATGTAGGCCAAAGTTAGCGCCGCAGACATGCCGAGGGCTATAGACCGCGCTATCGGCATCATTGTGTGGACCATCTGGAAAGAAAACAGGATATTCTTTAAGTTATTACAAGTACCTAGTGCCACCAGAGTTGACGCACACAACCATGTAATGACAGCGGGATTTTGACATTCACTCATTCCTTTCATTCATTCTCCTTTTATGCAATCAGTTCTTCGTGTAGGTGTGTGTGTAATCATTCACTTCAACTCTCGTGGCACTACGTATACAAGCAGAAGCTTTGCTCAATAAAATCTAATAATTTTTAAGAGGGATTTGGCTGCGAGAACGTTAAAGTAGTTTATTGATGAGCGTACTCATTAAATCAGCTTATTTATGTTATGGATGTACATGGGCGGCAGTGATTGTTTTTCATCGGGTGACATGCCTGCACCTTACCATTAAAAAAAAAAACAGGTGTTACTTTGCGGAGGTCCATATCAATGAACCACAAACAATTACTTTGTTCACGATTTGCGTAGTCTAACATGTCTGGTAGTATTGCTGAGGATGGGCTACGGTCGAGTACGTAACAGCCTAACAGGTCAGCATAGTATGGCGATGGTGATAATTGGGTTTTTGTGATTTTTATTAGTTTTTTTTTTTCAGTATAGACGCGGAGGAGCTTGCGTGAACACACATTTGTTGCATAGACTTTACCATCGTAAGGTCGCGGGTGTGCGAAGTAATTATTTATAGTTCAATATTTATAAATAATACTTCGTTAATGTACATACCTAAACTCAAACAAACTCACAACATATTTTGACATAAAAAACACAAACACACCTAGCAAGGTGAGCCAAGAAATGCGGATTTGTTTTATAAAACCAACTTCTTACCTTTACTTTGGAAATTTAATTTTCTCAAGAAATATCCGCCACGTGCCATTAATACCGAAGTTTCTAGAACTCTTTCCGGCTCAGTGTAACGATAGTTCTTTTAATTTTCTTGGGTTTGCGAGTAATAGTTTGTTCACTTGGGAAATTGATTAAAAAGTGTGCTTTTGTCGGTGAACTAGATATTTTGCATTGTTTATAGTTGTAGACTATTTTAAGGTAGACTTTGTTGAAAAAAAGAGGTTTTTTTTTACGAGAGTGTTCTCGTCCATGTGGAGAAAAATAGAAAAAATAAAAATACGTATTACAGTCACGAAATGTTCCCAAATCAGCATAAAACTAAGGTGCAATGTCACAGAATTGTATTTTTGAACCGTTATAGACTCCTAAACATGGTTATTTTTACGCGACTGCCCGAAGGAGGGTTATTAAGTCTATTCTAGTAAGATTTTTTAATTATTTGGAATCTAGATCTTCACCTAATTACAGTTCCTTTTTACAGACCACAAGAAAGGGTACACTCTGAACCAACAAGACAAGTTAAACAAAAAAGGATGGTGCCAGCTGGCGGGAACGCATTCCGGAAAATTTCAAGACAAGGAAAATAAATGCTGAACGCGGCCTAACATTCCATAAGAGTACTGGCCACCTGGCGTTTTTAAATTAACTTCTGCCCTACTCCCCCATAATGATAAAAACTGAAGACATCCTTGGAACTCTCTGGAAATTCAAACTGCGCTAATTAGCTGAAAAAATTCATCCTAGTTTAAATCTAAACATAAGCGCATAGGGTATAAAATAAAATAAACATTTCTTTAACTTAACATCGTTTCGCAATAAGGTATTATTTATAACTAGCTTTTGCCCGCGTTCCGCCCGCGTGGTATTCGGTTATCGCGCGCTGTTCCCTCGGGAATTGTGCATTTTTCCGGGATAAAAAGTAGCCTATGTCACTTTCGGGCCCATAAACTATCTTTATGCCAAAAATCACGTCGATCCGTCGCTCCGTTACGGCGTGAAAGACCGACAACACACACAAACACACAAACACACTTTCGCATTTATAATATTAGTATGGATTACACAGTTTCGGCCAGTGAAAATAAATTAAATTTCGAATGCACTTTTATCAACTTTTTATTGGCTGAATCCTACATGTTTGGATATTTGGATGTTTGTTACTCAATCACGTCTAGACCGCTGAACCGGTTTAGATGAAACTCGGTTTACAGATAGTTTAAGTCCCAAGGAAGGACATAGGATAGGTTTTATCCCGGAAAATTGCATAGTTCCTAGAATACTACGCGGACGGAGTCGTGGACAACAGCTAGTAGAAAATAAATGGAGTGGTACAATGATTTAATGATTGAATGGACTGATGATTTGGAAAATATCGCAGGAGGCCGATCGTTGTGGCGCTTTATGGAAGATTTATGTCCGGTAGTGGATGTCTTTTGACTGATGATGACGATGATGATGATGAAATATTGTAACCAGCGATTGTTTTCTATTGGCTTCAATTTGTTACTCTTCTAGGTCACAGGCGTAAATTATACGCCAAATTGGGTTTTCTATTGAATCCTATTTTGTATTTTTTTTGTCAATAAATAAATACAGCATTACAGTTAAACGAATAGGGATTTTTGAAAGGATTATATTTAATAACACCCCTAAGTGTTAGTTTAACACAGAAATATCTAAAATCTCGTTTAAGAAACTTTGTAAAATGATATTCTTAGCGCAATTGTTTACAAAAAAGACAGAAAGTATGCTAATTTATCTAATTATGCGGACCCATGTTCAGATAAAATGCGCATTTCTGTGTTTTTTTTTTCACAAAACCCGGGTTTTTCTTTCATGCATAAATTCACACACTTTAATATTAAGACTCTTTCGTTTTATTTTCACTTAGTCTATCTACATTCAGTTCCAATTAGAATAATCTGGGGGCACGGCAGTGGCCTCACCAAGTCGCGCAAAACGAAATAAAAGGCACGGACGTACCATCAGCCAAATAATATCCCAAAAGACGTGTCTGTCAACTTGAAAGTTCGACTTTAGCGACATATTAACATGAAAGGAACTTGTTTAAAAATTGGTAGACCACTTATTTGGCTTATGGTACCATAGGTACTTTTCTTGAAGTCATTCAGCCTAAAGTTCTTACTAGCAGACTAGACACAAAGTCCATTTTTTGAATCAGTACCGAAACGTCCAAAATGTCCGTAGCAAAATGTCCAACCACGCAAATTGACCAAGGAAGCGAAATGTCAGACGTCCTATAATAAGTCATTATCATCATCAACCAGAAGACGTCCACTGCTGAACAAAGACCTCCCCCTAAGAACGCCACAATGAACGACAAAAGTGATTTGAAGAATTGGCCCGAAAAATACATTTTTATTTTCGTTCATTTTATCTGAAAACTTGTTTAGTTTTATAAGCTTCTGTGTGACTACTATAATTGAATTAATTTAAAATTGTTTTCCTTGTCTCATTTTAATTACACTTTTATCTACGCCGTAATAAAATAATTAATGTTTACTTTTACGACCTTTAATCTAAAAATGAGTATTATGCTAACGTAAATAATTATTCCGTGGAAGTATAACTTGAAAAACAAACAGTGTGCTTAATGGTTATGTATTTTATAACTTTATATGACTTCTGGAAAATCTCAAGTTTTAGTTTTAACTACAGTTTTAAGTAGAAAGAAAAATGGTTACCCTACTTACTGGTACTTGTCTGGTAGACATTGCTTTTAAACAATAAACATTTCTTTGACGTCTTTACGTCACAAACTAACAAACAGACTTACAAACTTTCGCATTTATAATATTAGTTGTACAGTCGACTTCATAAACTTGTGAGCAAACATTTGATCAAATCAAATCAAATCAAATTTTTGCTCACAACTTTATGAACTCGACTGTACTTAGTATTATGACATAATATTATCTGCTCCTGTTTTAAAGGCCCACCCCCCTACGGACCGTGAGTCGATATTAAACAATTGAATGAGAATTGAATTAATTTTAAGAAAAGTGTCGGTACGCCTGAAGCAATGAAATTTCAGATGCAAAAATATAATGCTTAACATTCCAAGGCCTCATCACCAGTCAACCGTCGACCCACGCCTCCGTCATCCAAATTGAACTGACAGCAGTTCAGTTCTAATCATCATCAATTCAACCAGTCGGAATTCCGGTATCAACATTCTTCCATGGATCCTCGTTTTACGATCCAATGAATAATATTAATCTTTCCGTATTATCAGGAACTAGATAGTTCAGGCGACATCGTCTATAAAGATTTTTTTATAGGTTGTGTGACTTGGCCGTTGACTTGTACCCACTCACGTATAAAGAATGTTGAGTCTTAAGTCTTATCCAGTAAATGTTGAGACTCAATACGCGGACAATATAAAGAAATCGCAGTAAGGAACCTTAGACTTGGCACGACTTTGTCTAGATTTCATTACTTTTTAGAGATAAACAAGCAGCTCCATCGAGACTTGGCTAGTTTTTTACAGAATGTTTTTGGTGGGATAGTATTTTTGCCTGTCACGTTGCTTTTACGGCCCATAAGGTGTATTAAGGTGTAATGTGTATCCCGCGGGAATTATGTAATTTCCCAAGATAAAAACTATCCTTTGTCATTCCAAGGAATGGATTTCCTTCATGTAGGTGTGTGTGTAATCATTCACTTCAAGTCTCATGGCACTACCCAATTAACTGAAATTAAAAATGGACAAAATAATCTGGGTTCTCCCTCATATTCTCATGAAAAATTTGTTATTCATAAAACTACATGTTTTATAAAGCCAGCCGTGAAAGGGGTAACAAATGGACCACTTAGGAAAATCTGAAAGCGGAAAATTGAAAAATAAATCCGCCACGCAAAACCGTACATTGCCGTTGTTAGTGGCTTGGCTTATTATCTTGGTGTTCTGAGAATAATCATTTCTATTTACCTACGTGTTGTATTGTATTGTATTGTAGAACTATTTATTGTACATAAAACACATGAAAATAAGATGTACAAAGGCGAACTTATCCCTTAACCTTTGAACGATTGACAGGATATCAGACAATGGATAAACAGGATACAAGTACAATGAAAAGGTAAGAGAAACGAAATTTAAATTAACTCAAAAATTCATTATAAATACACATACATAATAGGTACACACTAATACATAACAATAAAGTCAATAAACTGATATATATCAAGACAAATAAACTACACGCAAAATACATATATACATATACGCCACATATATACAAAACAGAACATACAACACTGCCTCTTTTAAGATCTTACGATGAACTGTCAAGTCAGTGCGCCCTTGAGCGATTCCGCAGGGTGGTAACCGACTGTGCCCGCCTGATATCACCTGGCAACCGATTCCACAGACTCACAGCGTGCACGGAGAAGGATTTGGAGTAGGATTTGTATTTGGAAACTGGAAACGCGAGAGAAAGATTATACGTGTTATGTGCCTACCACGAGTAAATTATTCAGAGACAAGTTTAAATGAAGATAATTTTTTTTATTCGACTGGATGGCAAACGAGCAAGTGGGTACCCTGATGGTAAGAGATCACCACCGCCCATAAACATCTGCAACACCAGGGGTATTGCAGATGCGTTGCCAACCTACAGGCCTAAGATGGGATACCTCAAGAATACGAGATTATCGGCTCAATGTTTATTATTGGATGTTTAGACATTTTTATACGTTGCGTTGTACAGTGCTATTTATTATTGACTAATCTAAATGGAATAATACCTGATATAATTGAAAAAAATATATATAATGAACTCATCATCATCATCGTCATAATATTTAAGAGCCTAGGTTTTGACGGTGAAGTAATCAATTTATTGAATCGGACGTTACTTTGCGGAGGTCCATATCAATGAACTAAAAGAATTTCTTTGCTCACCCGCGTCTTCATGTAGTATGGAGGTGGAGGAACTGCATGAACACGCATATCTTGTATAAACTTAGCTATCATAAGGTCGCGGGTGAGCAAAGAAATTCTTTTAGCTAATTGGTGGAGTAAATTTAGATGAATTCTGTACCCTCTCTGCCAATGTTTTGAGCTCCGATACGCCATAACATCGACCCTTTGTCTTGATCCATAAACGCCACGTCTCGGTCTTCCCCTACCTTTCCTGCCCTTTTAGTCAAAGTCAAAGTCAAAATATCTTTATTCAATTTAGGCTATAACATACACTTATGAATATCAAAAAAAAATCTACCACCGGTTCGGAAAAACCTCTATTGAGAAGAATCCGGCAAGAAACTCAACGAGGTATATTTTTTTAAACAGATTTACAATATTATTAAATGATATCTAGGTATACATCACAAGTATTTAACACAATTCTATTTTTAACACAGTAGGTTCGCTATTTTCAAATTCGGAATGATTTTCAAATATCCCTGTCCATGATAATAATCATTAACTTTATAATACGCCTTAGATATTAATGTCTTCTTGACAATAGATCTGAATTTTGTCTAATCTAATGAACTATGTACTTACCTATAAATAATAACCGTCTATCCCACTAGTCCCATTGACTTTGCTCGCCCGTGACCTTACTATAGTTATGTCTATGCTACAAATGCATGTTCATACAGTTCCTCCACCTAGACTATGTCTAAAGTCTGGCAGCATCGTATACGGTTGTTTTGCTCTGAAGATGAGCTCCGGTTGAGTTTGAAAGGCGTCAGCGTAGCGTGGTGGTGGTATTCGTAGGTTGGGTTTGTGTGATTTGTGTGTTTTTACAGTGTGGCGGTGGAGGAGCTGCATGAACACACATTTGTTGCATAGACGTAGCTGTCGTAAGGTCGCGGGTGAACAAATTAATTCGTCCCAGCGTATATACGTTCCACTGCTGGCCACAGGCCTCCTTTCAGAATGAGAGGCCTTGGGCCATAGTTGCCACGCGGAGCCAGTGCGGATTGGGAACTTCTCACACACCGTAGAATTGCTTCGCAAGTTTGTGCAGTTTCCTCACGATGTTTTCCTTCACTGTAAAGCTTGTCGTGAATTTCAAATGTACTTAATTATTTTTAGATGATTTAAGGTTGACTGACCTGTCGTTGTAAATAAATAAATAATACCTCCATACGAAAACAATACTCGTCCATGCGAAAATTCAATTCCGTACGTACTTGAGCCCAGAGGGCCTACTCCGAAATTCGAAAACCGAACCATCGTATCATCCCTCTCATTCCCGTATTAAATCGTATAAGCCGCAGAGGGACGGGACGACATGAACTTCGATTTTCGAATTTCGTAGCCCCGCTGACATATTGGTATCCCGTAGAGACAAACAATTCTTCTTATTTTTCATTATCGAAAAACCGAACGTTCCCTGGAAAGATGAAATATTACCACTGCTGCTAATTAAATATCGTATTACAGTAGCTTGTCACAATATGATACGCTAAGCATTTAGGTACCTACCTATCAAAAATAATAAGTAATTGCTAAAGAGCACCACATGCTCTTATTTGGCCTAATCCGGATAATAACCAGCTGAGTGTCGCCGGCCGGGTTCTGCCGGAGTGGTCTTACAGGATAACAGGGATCCCCTCTCAGCGGATTACGAAGAAATAGCTTCGCAGTTATTTATTGGCCGGAATTTTGACTACCTGAAGGAACTTAGAGGTTTTGCCCACGTTATGTCTCTAGTCGAAAAGATGTTGAATATTCCTACGCGGTCATCGTCATCATCATCAGCCGGAAGACGTCCACTGCTGAACAAAGGCCTGCCCCTTAGAACGCCACAATGAACGACAACTCGCCACTGTACCGGTTGCTCGCAACTCTCACGATGTCGTCTGTCCATCATCTGTTTTTAGTACATTGTGTCTTAAGGGCGGTAAACAAGGAATTACGAACGAGAGTCTATTATTTAATGAGTCGATGTTCGTAATTCTAGTACCGCCCGTGCGACATACAATGTTTTTCATCACATTTGCGAGTAAAATTGTATATTTGTAAAAGAAAAACTAATATCTTTTCTAAAATTGCCGATACCGCGGACTACGCTCTTGGCAGCGCCAGCTCCGCGCCGCCCTCCCCCAGCCTGACCATGTGCCCGACGTGCGCGCCCCGCGCTCCTGCACGCCAGCACGACCAGCACGCCATGCAGTATCACACTTCACACTCATTTACCGACCTTGGGCTTCATGACAAGAAAATTAGTACGGGAAATGACTCATTTACCGACCACGGGTTTCATGAGAAGCACATAAAGGTCGAGGGTTACAAAATTTCATCACATTTGCTCGTAAACAGTGTCGTAACATGCAGGCTACCTTGGTTGCAACCCCCCAAATAAAACCCTCGACCTTAATGTGCTTGTCATGAAGCCCGTGGTCGGTAAATGAGTCATTGCCCGTACTAATTTTGTTGTCATGAAGCCCAAGGTCGGTAAATGAGTTTGTTACTGCATGGTGTGCAGCAGCACCTGCAGGAGCGCGGCGCGCGCACGTCGGGCACATGCTGCGGAGGAGGAGGGCGGCGGGGAGGCTGGCGCTGCGCTAAAGAGCGTTGTCAGCGGTATCGGCAATTTTTGAAAAAAATGTTAGTTTTTCTTTTACAAATATACAATTTTACTCGCAAATGTGATGTTCGGGCTTCTAATAGACTCGTTCGTAATTCCTTGTTTACCGCCCTTAAGACGCAATGTACTGTACAGTGGTCAAAAATATCGGCTTATGCACTCTATTATTAAAGTAGTACCTGGGCGACCGAGCTTTGCTGGGGCTAAAACTCGATGATAAGCGTGTTCCCAGAGATAACACCAAACTAGATTGAATTGTGATCCCCGAAAACCCCCACATACCAAATTTCATCGAATCCGTCGTAGCCGTTTCCGAGATTCCCGAAATATTTATACAAGAATTGCTCGTTTAAAGGTAGACATTCGATTAGATAGATAGATTACAGTTCATGTTCTGATATTTTTGATCACGTTGTTCGCTCCGAAGTCATCATCATCATCCTAGCCCAGCCTATATACGTCCCACTGCTGGGCACAGGCCTCCTCTCAGAACAAGAGGGCTTGGGCCATAGTTCCCACGCGGGCCCAGTGCGGATTGGGAACTTCACACACACCATTGAATTGCTTCGCAGATTTGTGCAGGTTTCCTCACGATGAAAAAAGCCGTGGTGGCCTAGTGGTTTGACCTATCGCCTCTCAAGCAGAGGGTCGTGGGTTCAAACCCCGGCTCGCACCTCTGAGTTTTTCGAAATTCATGTGCGGAATTACATTTGAAATTTACCACGAGCTTTGCGGTGAAGGAAAACATCGTGAGGAAACCCGCTCCGAAGTATCTGATGGTAACTGTTCTTTTAAATAGTTTGATTGTTTGTACCTCTATTATTCGTAATGCATAACTTATAAACAAACTATTGAAAAAAAACTCGCTTTAATTTATTTTATTTACTTTATTTTTTATCCGACTGGATGGCAAACGAGCATGTGGGTCTCCTGATGGTAAGAGATCACCACCGCCCATAAACATCTGCAACACCTACTTATTTACCGCAGCGGACCGCCGCAGCGGACCGCTGGACCAGCGGGGGTGTAGGGGTTATAACACGCAGCACGGATTGCTGAGGACCTGGGTTCGATTCCCAGCGCTGGTCTCTTTCTCTGGTTTTTCTGTTCATCCGTCTCAGTTTGTATTTTCGAGATAGGTACCTATTCGAATAAGCCAAAATATAATAAGCAAAAACAAACAAAATTGTTCAAATGAAACCAAAATTAATTTCAAACAAAAAAAAACCTGAAACATTCAATACCGAATGCTTAGAAAATGAACGAAAAAATTGCTTCTACATACTAAAGTGGGTTTCGCTTATTTTCATTGAGAATTTCATTGAGAGTTTAATTACTCTAGAATGCTTCATCAAAAAGACATCAGATGTATTATTCAGTGCCATCCGCCGCAAACAAAATTAGGCCGTTTGCCCACTACATTCCATTGAAATGTAAAGAAGTTACCATACTGAAGCTTTAAAATTAAATACAAAAAGAGAGAGAAAGTTGCTATATCTAATGCAAAACCTGACTTACAATCCATCCCATCCCAGCCTATATACGTCCCACTGCTGGGCACAGGCCTCCTCTCAGAACAAGAGGGATTAGGCCATAGTTCCCACGCGAGCCCAGTGAGGATTGGGAACTTCACACGCACCATTGAATTGCTTCGCAGGTTTGTGCAGGTTTCCTAACGATGTTTTCCTTCACCGCAAAGCTAGTGGTAAATTTCAAATGTTATTCCGCACATGAATTTCTAAAACTCAGAGGTGCGAGCCGGGGTTTGAACCACGGCCCTCTGCTTGAGAGGCGATAGGTCAAACCACTAGGCCACCACGGCTTATTACAACTTCTACACGCCTAACACACTTCTAACACACTAACGGCGACTTAGAATGGTAATGTCTATTATGTGTGTACCTGTTACGTTGTGTATGTGTGTTAGATGTGTCGGGCAAATGGCATGGCACACAACCCATGTAACTACAGTGAGTACTGAACCAATGGTCAGTAACCTCGTATTCACTTACTATAAGGTAAGATACAAATCAATCGCCCGTCAGTTTAAAATAAAATAAAAAATAACCTTTGTACTCTTTTGAATTTGGCATTGACAGACTTAGTTGAGGCCAAACCTAATACATTTATTTTCTTATTATTTCTCATCTCTTCGTCTGTTACTAGTTTTGTGGAACTACTTTATTAGGGGGTTACGATGTCACAGAAATACATACAAATCAAGACTACAATTAAGTAATTGAACTATAATAATAATACACCTCTTCTTTCCATATTGTACGATTAATATGTGCACATTAGACAAGTACAGTCAAAGAAACTTTTTTTTTATTCGACTGGATGGCAACTGAGCAAGTGGGTCTCCTGATGGTAAGAGATCACCACCGCCCATAAATATCTGCAATACCAGGGGTATTGCAGACGCGATGCCAACCTAGAGGCCTAAGATGGAATACCTCACGTGCCAGTAATTTCACCGGCTGTCTTACTCTCCACGCCGAAACACAACAGTGCAAGCACTGCTGCTTCACGGCAGGATTAGCGAGCAAGATGGTGGTAGCAATCCGGGCGGACCTTGCCCAAGGTCCTACCACCTGGCGCGTGGTAGTGACATCCTGATATGATGATCGTCTCCGCAGGACGGAATTCCTCAATAGTCAATGGTATCGACGTGAAATAATTTTCCGTATTAAAATACGGAAATGTTTACAAGTACAGTTAACAAAAAAAAAACGCTTGTGTTAAAAATTAAATTAATTAAACTTCAGTGTGTCCGATTTCTAAGGCCGTCTGCCCACTACATTGGGGAAGGAAGTAAACATTTACCCGGCCTGTCACAAGCTTTGACGTAAACAAATATTTAGGACCGCGGACACTTTGACAGGTAATAGATGTATCCCTAGTGCTTCGGAAATGTCCAATTTGTTTTCCGATGTTTTATCCAATTGAAGTTTGCCGAGAGAGAAGTATAAATTGGTCGAATGGTGATTTGATAAATTGGGGCGATACATATTGTGTCCAATAAATGTATGTATGGTGAGGATCAAGACTCCGCCAAACTCCATCCATCGCTATCACTATGACACGTAAAGTATTCTATCTTAGCTATGTAAGCTAACGCATTAGCGATTCTCAAGCGTTATAGTTGTCCATATGAGCTTACTTATCACCAACATTCACCAATATCAAAGCGAAGAGTGGCAACGGCGCATGGTGCGTGGCCATCAGTTTCCCAACGCCGAAAACAGCTGTGACCAGCACTAACCCCGATCACTCCAAATTATCATAGACACTCACCAATATCAATCGAAGAGTGGTAACGGCGCATGGAGCGTCGCCATCAGCGTCCCAGAATTAAGAACATCTGTGACCAGCACTGAACCCGATCACTCCCAACTATCAAATACTCACCAATATCAAAGCTAAGAGTGGCAAAGGCAGATGGTGCGTCGCCATCGGCGTCTCAGCATTGAGAACATTTGTGACCAGCACTAACCTAGATCACTCCAAATGGTCATAGATAGTCAACAATACGCAAGGTTCGTGGCCATCAGCGGATCAGCACTTAGAGCATTTGGGACCAGTATTGACCCCGATCATTCCAATTTATCAGACACTCACCAATATCAAAGCGAAAAGTGGCAACGGCGCATGGTGCGTCGCCATCAGCGTGCCAGCACCGAGTACAGCTGTGACCAGCAGTGATCCTGCCAGCGCTAGCGCCTCCCACTCTGGCGCAGCTGGCAACAGCGCCATCGCCAGGACGATTGACAGCACGAAGAAGATGACCGATAGAGTTGCGATCTGTATGGAGATATTGGCGATATCCTGCAACAAAAAGAAAATACATTACATTTTTTTTATAAGCATGTTAAATCGCTTCCAAGTGCAAATGACACTTGGTCGGTTTTTCCCGGGCTTTAAAAATCGAATTTAACTCACTTTCTGTGGTGGGATTGACTTGATATTCGTTATACATAGGTGGGATGTCATTGCAAATACAATAAGCAAAAAGCTTCTCATCATCTCGCCCTATACGTTTCACAGCAGACTCTAGTTTTCACGTGGGCCCAGTGTGACATTTCACACAAATCATTGAACTCTGGTTCATCTGGTTTCCTCACGAGATTCTCCTTCACTCTAGATCTCATATTGAATTTCAAATGTAATATCGCACATACATTCCGAAAAACTTCTCTAAGTTTAAGTAAGGTTCTCTGTGAAAGCCCAGACTCGAACCCACGACTCTCTTCTTGACTGGCCATAGATTAAACCATTAGGTCAGTTTTTAGCATTTTTTTTTTTATTTTCGACACCCCATATGTACCATTCCAAAAAACAATTACGATCCGCATTGGCGATCCATTTCTTCAAATAGCAAATCTACGGTGTTAAAAAAAAAGCAGTAGTGGAACTATAGTCGTCTACCTCACCTCCATACATACTATACATACATGCTTCAATCACTCCTGCTGGCTCGTGCTGAGGCACCGATTTCAAACTAGTAGAAATTTTTTCAAGGTTTATGAAGTCGGTTCCATTTTTTTAAAAAAATTTTTTCATACTTTTTTGTGATTTGTAGCCAAAGTGCGCTCAAACACAGTATAGTTATGTTACGTTCGTGGGGTGGGTTCGTGATTGAAAAGCACTTTTAACACCGATGAATAAGAGTAGGATTTATTTTCACACTATTACTTAACTTTACAAAACACTTAAAAACAGTTCACAGTAATTTCGCACTCAAAAACTCACTTACAAGTCGCTTTGATTCTCTTCGATGTTTATCGCTCGGTATCGCATTCGAAACTGTCCTCCGCCGCAACCTCACCCGGCTTTTATACCCCCGGTGAATCGGTCCACAAAGTTCGAGAACAGTCCAGCTAGGACGTCATACCTACATCTCGAATGTTCCGGAAACGAGTAGAGTGTCTGTCTCTTTCATGTGCTATCTCTCTCACACAGTTACTAGAATATTCCGGAAACAGGATCATCAGTCTGTTTCTCTCACACATATAGGCTATCCTTGTCACACACCTTCTCGAATGTTCTCAGTATAGCTGTCTCTTTCTAATCGTGCTATCTCTTTCACTCCTATGGAAAATTTCGCCATATACTGAAATGTACTTCAGAGGCCCATAAGGGGTCCTGAAAACGCCTGAAAACGGGTTTTCAGGTTATGGCGTAATCGGATAGAGGGTGGCCTGAAACGGACTGAAACATGTTTCAGGCGCCTGAAAACAACGGTAACTTGGGTGAAATTTTGATAAACTAATATGTGATAGAGCACCCTCTGAAACGGCCTGAAACCGTATTCCAGCCTACTGAAAACGCCTCCAATGGGTCGAAAAGCACGATCAAAGTTTCCACCTAACCCACCGCCGTAACACTGCCCCCTCCTAAGACATGCTCGTCCCGAGCATCATTAGATCCATGGTATTTGGCCAACCGATCAACATGAACAATCTTACAGGGGCTACGCGCGTTACGCTGTATCCGGTATGTGACGTCGTTGATCCTAGTGACTACCCTGAACGGTACTGCCCAACTCGGTGATAATTTCGGAGACTTCCTTTTACGTCTTACTGGGTTACAAAGCCAGACGAGTGAGCCTTCTTCAAACTCTACGTGATCCATTTTCCTGTCGCATTGAGTTTTTGTTTTAGATTTCTTCCAACTCAGAATGGGCTTGATATCGCTACGGTGATGTACTTCTTTAATCGCTTTCCCGCACCATTTCGGACTAATGGTGTCTGTTCTTAGCAGCTTCACATAAGCGTGTTCTTTTCTCTCGTGCCTCATGTCAGAATTACATGGCCTTCTGGATAAAACATCTGCGTTTTCCTGCCGCTGTCTTGCCGCGGCGCTCGTTACTACATCCGCTGCTCTAGATTCTTTGCGCCAATTTTCCATATTACTCTGAGCATCTCTCTTAGGGCACGCAAATCTCATATGCCCTCTCTCTCCACATGCATAACACATAAGTCCCCGTCGGAGTTTCACTTTATCTGTCTCCACTTGGATCTCTGCTGATCTCGATCCATTGCGCCCAGCTTCAACACTCCGAGGCTCTCGCTTAGGACACCACAACCTCCTGTGCCCTATTTCCCCACACGCATAACACGTAGGCCCGCTTCGAAGTTTCACTTTATCCGTCGCCGTTGGAATGCGGTAAGAACTAGCATCGCTGCGTACGGCCTCTACTTCCAATGCGTGCGCTAGAGCATCCTTTAAGGTCCTGTGATGACCCAGTCGTACAGCAGCCCTCACTTCAAAGTCTCGAATCCCATCTATGAATGATTGCACTAGCATAATCTCTACTACAGATGGTAATGACAAGTAAGCCTTTCTGACCAGCCTCTCAATTTCCAGGCTCCATTGCTGCAGGCTCTCGCCATCTAGCTGCACCCTGTCTTTCAACTGAGCTCTATAAACAGGTTCCAGATGGGAGTCACCATAACGCGACTCTAGGAAATCCATAAGTCGCTCCAAAGTCACCTCAGTTCCCGCCATCGCCATGATGTCTAATACAATCAAAGCTTTACCACACAGTCCCAACACGAGGGCAGCTAGAGCTTGTTTGTCAGTCCAGCCGTTCGTTTCAGCAACCATCTCGAATTGGAGCTTGTATACGGCCCATGAAGAGGTCCCATCAAATGGTGGTAACTTTAACTTTTCCCCTCCTGTGGCTATTGTGCCCGAAAAATTGTAGCGCCGTTGGCCACTTTATTCTCCAACTTCTGGAGGCGATTCTCGAGGCCTTCTACCTTTTCGTAAAACCCATTGAGGCGCGTTTCGTAATTTTTGACTTTAATGTCAACTGCCACAATTTTATCCTGGACCTCAGCCATCCCCTTCTCTTGTTCTCGCGGAGTAAGCGGCATTTTCAATCCCACTTCTGACACCAAATGTTACGTTCGTGGGGTGGGTTCGTGATTGAAAAGCACTTTTAACACCGATGAATAAGAGTAGGATTTATTTTCACACTATTACTTAACTTTACAAAACACTTAAAAACAGTTCACAGTAATTTCGCACTCAAAAACTCACTTACAAGTCGCTTTGATTCTCTTCGATGTTTATCGCTCGGTATCGCATTCGAAACTGTCCTCCGCCGCAACCTCACCCGGCTTATATACCCCCGGTGAATCGGTCCACAAAGTTCGAGAACAGTCCAGCTAGGACGTCATACCTACATCTCGAATGTTCCGGAAACGAGTAGAGTGTCTGTCTCTTTCATGTGCTATCTCTCTCACACAGTTACTAGAATATTCCGGAAACAGGATCATCAGTCTGTTTCTCTCACATATATAGGCTATCCTTGTCACACACCTTCTCGAATGTTCTCAGTATAGCTGTCTCTTTCTAATCGTGCTATCTCTTTCACTCCTATGGAAAATTTCGCCATATACTGAAATGTACTTCAGAGGCCCATAAGGGGTCCTGAAAACGCCTGAAAACGGGTTTTCAGGTTATGGCGTAATCGGATAGAGGGTGGCCTGAAACGGACTGAAAACATGTTTCAGGCGCCTGAAAACAACGGTAACTTGGGTGAAATTTTGATAAACTAATATGTGATAGAGCATCCTCTGAAACGGCCTGAAACCGTATTCCAGCCTACTGAAAACGCCTCCAATGGGTCGAAAAGCACGATCAAAGTTTACCACCTAACCCACTGCCGTAACAGTTATATCATTTTATAACGGAATACTGGTACCTACGCTCTTTTTTATCAGGGTCCAGTTCACCAAATGATACTTTCTAAATGTAAATACTTGACTTAATGTTAAAAATGACAAAATCGCTATATTTTTAGGGTTCCGGAGCCAAAATGGCAATAACGGAACCCTTATAGTTTCGCCATGTCTGTCTGTCTGTCCGTCCGCGGCTTTGCTCAGGGACTATCAATCTTTCGCGATCTCGCATATTATGCATAATACTTCTTTTTATTTTAATATTATTGTTGTTTTTTCTTTTTATTTTACTTTTTATTTTTTAATGTATTTCAATTATGCTTTTTATGTAATGTGCGAGGTCCGAATAAAATATTTCTTTCTTTCTTTCTTTTCTTTCAATGCTAGAAAGCTGTTATTTTGCACGGATATATATATAAACTATGCCGACAAAATAGTACAAAAAAAAATTTTTAGGGTTCCTCCCATAGACGTAAAGTGGGGGTGTTTTATTTATCTCATCCAAGCCTATAGTGTGGGGTATTGTTAGATAGGTCTCTTAAAACCATTAGGGGTTTGCTAAAACGATTTTACGATTCAGTGATTTGTTTGCGAAGTATTCAACTTTAAAGTGCAAATTTTCATAAAAATAGGCCCCCCCCCCGTCTAAAATCTAAACCGGTGGGTGGAAAAATTTGAAAAAAATCCCAATGGTAGTAAGTATATCAAACTTACAAGGAAAACTATAACGGCTAAGTTTGCTTGAGAATTATTAGTAGTTTAAGAGTAAATAGCAGCCTAAGGTATAAATATACCTAAACTAAAAAGATTTCGTATAAAATACGAAATCCTTAGAAAAATATTACTTAATATTTTCGTAATGGCTACGGCACCCTATTTTGAGCGTGTTCGACACGCTCTTGGCCGGTTTTTTTCTCTAAGATCCCATCATCAGATCCTGACTTGGTGCCAATGGGACCACCTCGAAAGTATGTCCTTTAGAACTAAAAAAGAATTTTTAAATTCGGCTCACGGGAGTTATCGCGTAACAAACATACAAAAAAAACATACACTCGAATTGGGAACCTCCTCCTTTTTGAAGTTGGTTAATAATATAAAAAAAATAAGAAAAAAATGAATAACTACCATTCACGGTACGATGCGGAACACGACCAGGAAATCTTTAAATATTGATACAAGGAAACTCAATCATCCAAATTAATTTAATGGCTTTCATTAACTATTCTTTTATGTAGTCTAAAGGCTGAAAAGAAATCAAAAGGTTAAATTTAGCTAGGGATATTTAGTCGCTTTTTACGGTTCCGTTCAAAGGCTAACTAGGGTTTCGCAATCTATCTTCTTCCATCTATAATAAGGTTTTGTACGTTTGTATCTCTTGAATGGGCTATTTTCTAAGTTAAATCTAATTAGTTCTTTAGTTAAATTATAAAACAGTATTTGATTTGATTCTTATTTTCAGTTTTTACTCGACATTTATTATTCTCTAAAATATTTTATGTATTTTAATTTGATGATCCCCTGGTAGTGACATTATTATTGTAATTTTATTTTTATTTTTTATGCATACAACTATGACGATCCCGAGTGGAGAACCTGTTTCGAATTGTAATTGTTTTATTGCTTTTTTATTATTTTATTCAAACTTTAACATTTTACGATGGCAAGCGTCCTGACGGAATGTCGTTGATACCCTGTAAGACTGGCCGTGGGCTGGTGTGGGACGCTACCTGTACAGATACCCTGGCGGTGTCCTACCTACCAGCAACTACCAAATGTACGGGGGCGGCGGCAGACGCCCGGGAATGCCTCAAAGTCACAAAATATAGCTGTCTCGGCGCCCAATATCATTTCTTTGCTTTCGGCGTCGAGACTCTAGGTCTTTGGGGTAAGGGTGCGCTGGGGCTACACAGGCAGCTCAGCAATAGATTAAGGGAGGCAACAGGGAACCCTCGCGCCGGCAGCTTTCTCGCGCAAAGAATCTCAATCGCATTATTCGCAGCTCAACGCGGGAATGCTGCCTGCGTGATGGCCATCATGCCAAGAGGCCCACCTCATAGTCAAAATATCATAAACGGGACTTATCACGCTATTTACACAAGTAATATTTACCTCGACGTTTCGGCAACGTTACAGTTGCCGCGATCACGAGTAGACTGAAGTGTGGGGTGTAAGAGGCCCACCTCTCTTTTTTAATTAAAGTTTTAGTTATTTTAATTTAATAGTAGTTTTAGTCTTATGGATATTTTTTATTTTCTTAATATTTTCTTAATAAATAATACTTTACATTAATTTACAACGGAAATAAGTTCTAAATATTTTTCAGCACAACTAAATTTTGACAACATTCATCGCTTTCTCTACAGAGCTCATTTATCAATCGATTGTAGTAAAATTTTGTGCGCAAGTACAATAATATAGGTTTTTTTTTACATTTTGTGACATTTAATTGTTTTCTAATTTAATCTTTTGTGTATTCTTTACAATTTCAGTATAAATTCTCGTAACTTTGACATGTACAAATTATGATGTAATTTTATACTGAATTAATAAATAATCTAATTTAATCTAATCTATAAAAATAGGCTTACGTTTGTATCCCTTGAATGGGCTATTTTCTTAGTTAAATCTAATTAGTTCTTTAGTTAAATTATTAAACAGTATTGAACACGTATTTTTTTATCAATCAAACAAAAAATACGAAGATACGAAGAAGCAAAAAATAAGCCGTCAGTACTGCGAGCAATGTGCCCCGCCCACTACTACTTCAGTTTCGCAATTCTTCGGAATTCTTTAAAGTGAGTTTGTGAGCAGTTTAATACAAGGTACATTTAATTAACGTAGTTACAATTATGACAAATAAAACCCCATCGGAATTACTCACAAAAGAAAACTAATAACACTTCTCAGGCAACTTACCTACACGATTTCTCCAATGTTTCCCAAACTCTCAATCCCCATTGTCTACGTTAGAAAGAGACGCAGAGAAGCCCTAGAGTGGTTCGAACGAGAAATAGGGCTGTGGGGAACAATGGATGTAATTAGATAAGTCTAATCAAACAGTTGGAGGATAGCAGGGTTATGTTGTCTTAACCTGTCCTCCCGGGAGACAATTCATTTTTAATTGAATGGAGTTGTAATCAAATGAAACAAAGGAAGTAACGAACAAGGGAAATTTTGTTGAATTATTGTTACTTTAATTTATAAAATTAAGGTGGCTACTAGATAGACAATAATAATATGTTTTATAGACAGTATAGCATTTTTAGTTCGGCAAATTAAACGAAGGGCAGATATTAATAAGTCCTTGCACACAAGGGCGGCGAGGCACGCCTTGTCGTAAATGGCAAAACTTTGACAATATCTGTAGCAATATTTCCCGAAATGTCTCAATTTTATGTTGGCCTTGAAAACAGTACTAGACAGAAACTTTAATATCAATGCATATTTCTGTATAATAATTGTCAGAGCAGCACAACCGTTCACCATGATGGATATTAGACAGATGATAAGTCTCACATCTGGATGCATGGTGACCGGTTGTGTTGCTCTGTGGATGAAATCTGTTTGAGCTCGCAACATGTTGGTGTAGTGTGGTAGTGGTAATAGTTGGGTTTGTATGGATTTTGTGTGTTTTTACAGTGTTGAGGCGGAGGAGGTATATGAACACACATTTATTGCATCGAAGTAGCTATCGCTTAAAGTTGCGGGTGAGCAAAATAATTAGTTCATCGATATGAACCTCCACAAAGGAACGCCTGATTCAATAAATTACACGGACGGCACATAATGTATAACATATTTTCAAGGTGTCAAATAGGCATGTACCATTTTTTTATTCCTTTATTTGGCTGGAGCTGAAAATCAGCGCTGTGGTTCCGTACCTCAGTATTGCTGAGCTGCCAGGCCCATTCGGCTAGCTATAAGTTTACTAAGCGTTAAGTTTTGTACCTGATGTTACCTATAATTTAATTTACATTGCCGAATAAACATTTTCTTTCTTATAATTTATAAAACTAAACCAAAAGTTACCAAAGCTGACATACCTTAATAAATTTTTATCTTTATAATATCGATGTATTTATAACGAATATATAGAATATTCTCTTCTTCTTCTTCTTCGTCGTTTCACTCTTGACAGAGTGGTCGTGGTCATCATTTTCTAGGTGCTGGTAGCAAGCTTAACAATACGCCTCCATTCCTCCCTGACAGCCGCCTTCCTTATGCTTGCGTGTAGTGGTCCCTCTATTGCTGCTTTGACCTGGTCTGTCCATCTCATAGGCGATCTACCTCGTGGCCTAGTGCCTTCGACTTTCCCCTGGATCACAAGTCGCTCCATAGCTGCGTCTTCTTTACGACATATATGTCCGAAAAAAGTAAGGATGCGAGACTGCACTATGGACGATAGACGCTGTTTAATGCCGAGTTCTTGGAGTATGGACTCATTGGTACGGAATTCAGTCCATGAAACTCCCAGCATTTTCCTCCAGCACCACATATCTAGAGCGTCTATCTTCCTTCGCTCCACCTCACGCAGCGTCCACGTTTCTGCGGCGTAGAGAAATATGGGGAACACGAGCGCTCGAACAAGTCGGATTTTTGTTGACCTATAAATGTTACGGCTCTTCCATATTTTCCTCAACCTGTCCATTGCAAACCTAGCAATCGCCATACGTCTCTTCACCTCGTCGACGCATCCACCGCTATTCGTGATTAAGGCTCCCAGATAAATGTACGATTGAACCACATCACAATTCGCAATTTGTACTATTTCTGGTGAATTGTTATTCATGCGATCGACAATCATCATTTTTGTCTTACAACGGTTGATCTTAAGTCCAAAGTCGAGGCTGACGCGTTCCATTTTTCTGAGAAGTTCTTCCATGTGGCGAGGGCTAGTAGCGAACAGAGTTGTATCGTCCGCATATCTTAGGTTATAAATCTTCAAACCACCAATTGAAATGCCATCAGTCCACTCTTCAAGTGTAATTCTCATTATGAGTTCTGTGTACACATTAAAGAGAAGAGGAGAAATAATACATCCCTGGCGGACTCCGGCGCTGGGGTGCAGGTGGCCTGAAAGAATATCGTCTGCTCGAACCGAGGCCGTACCGTCCTCATACAGTCTTCGGATAAGGTGCACTAAGTGTTTTGGAGCACCCATTGCGGTTAATGTGTTCCAGAGTTTAGGCCATTTGACCGAGTCAAATGCTTTAGAAAAGTCTACAAAACATACGTATGTCGGCTTGTTAAATTCCCGGGCTTTCTCTATAATTTGACGTACTGTCAGGATTTGCTCTCGGGTTCCTTTCCCTTTAACAAAACCAGCTTGTTCAGGAGCAATTTCTTTGCTTAAATAGGACTTCAAGCGCTCGTTCAGAACGTGCAGTAGAATCTTGCTTGCATGGGAAATGAGAGCAATTAACCGGTAATTGCTGCACGTCTTGGTGGAACCTTTTTTATACAATATTATATACAATCATAATACACTATGCCGAGCCGCCCGTCAAAATCGATATCAGTGATTTATTAGTTTATCGATAGTTCTGTTTTTGTCGCACTATGTACGTCAAAGTCAGAGACTATTTCGGGAAGTACAATGTTTATCGGACATGTAACATATCGGTGGACTAATACCTCTAATGGACACGACATAGACGGTCATTTGGAGCGACAGGACGATGAAAAAACATTTAAGTTGAATCGGCGTAAGCCCGGCCAAGAGCGTGTCGGACACGCCCAACATAGGGTTTCGCAGCCAATACGAAAAAATTAAGTAATATTTTTCTAAGGATTTCGTATTTTATACGGAATCTTCCAAGTTTAGGTATATTTTATACCTTAGGCTGCTATATTTACTCTTAAACTGCTAATAATTCTAAAGCAAACTTAGCAGTTATAGTTTTCCTTGTAAGTTTGATATACTTACTACCATCCTGAATTGTGTCAAATTTTTCCAGCCACCGGTTTAGATTTTAGAGGGGGGTTCGCTCGATTTAATGAAAATTTGCACTTTAAAGTTGAATATTTCGCAAACAAATCACTGAATCGAAAAATCGTTTTTAGCAAACCCCTAATGGTTTTAAAAGACCTATCCAACGATAACCTACACTAGAGGGTTGGATGAGAAAAAAAAATCACCCCCACTTTACGTCTATGGGAGGTACCAAAGTTTTTTTTTGAATTTTTTATTGTACCATTTTGTCGGCATAGTTTACATATAATCCATGCAAAATTACAGCTTTCTAGCATTGATATCCCCTGAGAAAAGCCGCGGATGGACAGACAGATAGACATGGCGAAACTATAAGGGTTCCGTTTTTGCCATTTGTGCTTCGGAACTCTAAAAACCATGTCGGTGGCTTCAAAAACCCCAGCTTAGACTGAGTTTCCACCAGAGATGTACGAGGATGTGTAGCGAGGAATTGTGTTTTTCATGAACCAATAGAATCGCTCCATTACCTAACCTCGCTCCGCTCAGTTGTTTCCACGAGAACTGTGCTCTGCATGGATAGGTAAATGAAGCAAACACAGCCTAAGACCTGCAAGAAAACTCGTCAAAGTAGGATTACATTGCGTTGAAAATCTGTAAAGCGAACAAGTTTGGGTTAGTCAGTCGAGTGCCGCAATGTAATACAATCTGTATTTTTCTTACAAGTTTAAAACGTTGAAAACCCATAACAAACCACAGACGAAGCGATCAACATGCGCAAGTTCATAGTTGCACAAATTATATACTATAACGTGAGTGACGCCCACTTTAAAAATTGTGCATATTTATTGGCTTTTGGCTGCGGCTCCACTGTGGCGGAGACGAGCGGGGCAGAGACGAAACGTATAGCGATCGACCAATCATATTACATCTCGTCTCATCTCGTCTCCGAGTTGTGTGGATATCATTGGTCGAATCCTACACGTCTCCTCTCCGCTCCGCTCGTCTCCGCCTCAGCGGAGCCGCAGCCTTACGGTCTCACAATGCAATACAATTCGCACTATTATTCTTGCAAGTCTGAACTAAGCTTTAAAAGACAAGTCTAAACTTGCGCAAGTCGCTACGCCTGAGGCTACCATAATACTACGAAACCGCTACGCCGTAGCGCTCGTAGCAGTTAAACCGTAGCATTACTCGTAGCAAAGCTCTAAACTACTCTCACAGGGCAGTTGGTTGTGTTTAGAAAATAACCGCCCAGTGAATTTCATGTGCGAAATTACATTTGTTTACCACGAGGTTTACGGTCAAGGAAAACATACAGAGGAAACTGCAGAAACCTGCGAAGTAATTCAGTAGTCTGAAGTTCCAAGGGCCCGCATTGAAACTTAGACTTAGACGGCCGGATAGCCAAGTGGTTAGAGAACCTGACTACGAAGCTTGAGGTCCCGGGTTTGATTCCCGGCCGGGGCAGATATTTGTATGAATAATAAGAATGTTTGTTCTCGGGTCTTGGATGTTTAATATATATTTACCCGACTGCCCGAAGGAGGGTTATGTTTTTCGAGCGTATGTATGTATGTATGTGGGGTATGTATGTCCATTTTTTGGTCCTCGCTGCAGACTAAACGGCTAGACGGATTTTAACATTATGAGGTACCATTGGATTTGTCATAACTGTCGGAGTGACATAGACTATATAATATTTTAATATGGCATCTGCGAAAAAAAATATGGCGGAGGAATAAAAAAAAATTGTATTGTAACAATATGGGTATCAAATGAAAGTTAATAATAAGCCCATTTAAAATATATATACAGGTTATAATTCTTTTAATCTACCGTTTTCACATAAATATCAAAAAAGTGTAAAATAAAACATTACATTAAAAAAATCAAAAAGTCCGACTGCCGAAACTAAAAGGAAGAAAATAAGTCTAAATAAGTTTTTGATTTTTTTAATTTAATGTTTTATTAAGTATGTTTATCCGTTGCCTAGTACCCATAATACAAGCTTTGCTTAGTATGGGACTAGGTCAATAGATGTCAATTGTCGCATGATATTTATTTACTTAACTACGGCCCAAGACATCTCATTCTGGGAGTAGGCCTATGCCCAGCTGTAGGACGTTACCTGCCGTTACGTTACGTATACAGAGATGATAATGATGATGGTGGTAAATTAATCTTTAAAGCTAAACTTTAGTTAACTTCTCTTTACATTGCAGTGCTTGCTCGATCACTTTTAACTCGTCAGCTCCTCGCCGCCGCAATGTATTGCAATGTGTCATCATCATCATATCAGTCATAGGACGTCCACTGTTGGACATAGGCCTCCCCTATAGACCTTCAGAATTTGATTGAAAGCGTGAACCCACCGTGAACCCGCGGCTTTAAGCAGCGTTTCCATAATGTGCGAGGATGTGTTGCGAGGGATGTATTTTCATTAACCAATACGAGTAGAACGCTTCATTTACACATCCTCGCACAGCACATCTCTGGTGGAAATAGCTGAGCGAAGCGAGGCGTGATAAATGAAGCGTTTCTATTGGTTAATGAAACACATATTCCTCGCAACAAATCCTCGCACATCTCTGGTGGAAACGCTGCTTTAACCTGTCATCTATCCACCGCGTTGGTGGACGTTCTGCGCCACGCTTGCCGTTTCATGGTCTCTATTAGATAATTTTTGGGTCCCAACGACCACAACGACGATTGTAATACACTGTTTTACGAAAAAACCTTTTCTTTACTGCACTTTACTCTGCTGTTCTTGCTTGATACCTTACAACTCATCCGCTATACGCCGCTGCAATGTATTGCTACTAGTGTTTACACGAAATTACGTGCAAACAGAGCTTCAGCGAGGTTTAATTAACAGCTGCAGTTGCTCTTTATTGCGTCTGCATACTGATGCATGGAATGTAATTAGACGAGGCTGACGCAGTCGTGATCAAAAGCGGCGTAATTAAGGTAAGGTGTACATAAACACATTTAACTTAAGCAACTATTACTTTATTAACTATTCTCTAGACTGGCTTATGTTCCGTGTGACGTCACACCTACGTACACTTTTTACTAAGGAATGACGCCACGGGGCTCAACTCCGGAACTTTCATGCTCTTCAATTATAAATCTTCGTTATTTTTTGTTTGATTGACAAAAAAAATCGTCAAAATAATGTTACATAATAGTATGGTATGGTCACTATTTTAAATGATTGCATCGTATACTCGTAGAACGCGCATTTGCATAAGCATCTTTTAACTGAAAATAATTTTCTGCGGCCAGTAATGGCGGAGATGTGGGCTCAACACTTAGGCCGCGGCTCCACTGAGGCGGAGACGAGCGGAGCGGAGAGGAGACGTGTAGGGATCCACCAATCACATTAGTTGAATCCACATCTCGTCTCCGCCTCATTATCATCAGACGTGTAGGGATTGGTCGATCTCTACACGTCTCCTGTCCGCTCCGCTCGTCTCCGCCTGAGTGGAGCCGCAGCCTTAGAATGTTCTTTTAGGTTAAGTTAGGTTAGAGGTGTGAATAAGCTCCGCGAAATGATGGATTAAACAGATTTCTTTTTTCACAGGAATTTACCTAATTAGGATCTATACCAGTAGTTCCCAAACTTATTTTTCTCGTGGACCACTTTCAAAATTTTACTGGTTTCGGTGGACCCCCTGCTGCTACATTTCTACCACATTCTTAAAGTCGCCAAAAAAATAAAAATTGTGTCGCTTCTGAGTTCTGTCCAGTCGCTTGCCCTATTAAAATATTATGTGCTTAGTTAGGTACTTAAAACAATGTAGGTAGGCCTTATAAAAACTATGCTTAATTTTGGCTCTTTACTATCAAAAGCAGATAAATTTTCGTGGACCCCCATTAACATCTTATGGACCCCCATTTTTTGTTCACGCCTACGTAGACCCCCAGCAAGTCTCCCGTGGACCCCTGGGGGTCCACCTGGACCACTTTGGGAATCACCGATCTATACGCTTCAAAAGGCTTAAAACAAGGGTCCCAATATTCGCATTGGGCCCGCGTGGGAAATATTCCCCAAGCCCTCTCATACCCAGAGGAGGCCTATTGCCTAGCAGTGGGACGTATATAGCTGGGATGATGATGACGATGAAAACAAGGGATATGTAAACGAAATAAATTTTGAAGCTCACAAAATGTAGACAAGAGTTTGGAATTTAGAAATTTTAATTTTGTCTGTGGCGAATGTTGACAGCTCAATAATTAAAAAAGGGCAATAAAAACATTGGAGGCGGTGGGAATTCCAATATCTGCTTACATTCCCCAGAGACCTTTTAGCTTGGGGCACTCATTGGTCCGTGTAACGTGATTTAGAAAAACTTATCGCTTTATGTTAAGTATATCATCATCATCATCTTCCCAGCCTCTATGTGTCGGCGGCCGATCGTAAAATCCGCTAGATCACGAAATTCCTAAGCATATCGTGAAATGGCGCCATTTCATGAATTGGCTAAGGGACATCCGCCATATCGTTAAAAACTCACCGTTTAACGATTTGCCTGGTGATTTTAAGGCAGATCATGAAATTCCTAGGCTTATCATGAAACGACGCCATTTCATGATTTAGCTAGTTTAACAGATCATGAAATTCCTAGGCATATCATGAAACGCCGCCATATCGGTTCTGGCACTTCGCCGTTTTCAAACTAAAATTTCGATATAAAACCAACATAAAAAAATTGTACACGAATCATCTTTACATTCGATTTTGACATTTATTCTTTAATTTTTTTATGATTAAAAACGTAAGATAAATATTAAAATACTTTGTCTCAAAACTAGGTAACTGCCATGTTTTACTGCCACTTTCTAACTTTATTACATTCAAACGGAACTCAATCGCTCGGCAGCGACGAATTTGAAGTAGTCGCATAACACAGTAACACAGTGAGCGGTTAAAAATAAACCTCCCCAGAGCCGCTTGGACAGTCACAATACTATTGTGAAAAAGCCAATAAAATCTAAAGAAAAATAGAAAGAAATTATTATTGCCACGCTTAGTTACATTTTTGAGTGCTAGATTCTAAATAGCTGCACTCTGTCAAGAGTGGTTGTTATCGGTAAGGCAGTCAAGTTTTTGATTTTTATTTAGTTTCACCCGTCCCGTTATCTGTCTGTAGTCAAATCTTGCAAGTTAATTTCGACCAAATTCCAGTAGTTCGGATTGACTTGAAATTCGGCATACTTATGTAAATTACGTACGTGACAATACAATAATCTGGTAGGACGGAACACTACAACGGTTAATGGCATCGACTTGGAATTTGGTATGCAAATGTAGCTTGGGTGACAAAGTAAGTAAAAGTCGACTAAAAGTACGGTCAGCAAAAAAAAGCTTGTATTAAAATGAAACTTATTTAAATTATTATTTTTATTTCTTACTTTTTGATATTCCTGTGAAAACGGTACCTCATTTATTGAAAAATATCCAGCCGTTTAGGCTACAGAGAGGAAAAAAGAAATAGACATGCATTACATTACACTCGAAAACCAAAACAATCTTTCGGGCAGTCGAGTAGCAGTCGAGGGCTGTTGAAATAACTTCCCCTAAATGCAATTACTTTTTTTTCGATTCCGATTCAATTCGAAACTCAATATGGAAAAGCAACAACCGTAACCTCGCAAGGCCCTTGTCTATCTTACTCGAAGAAATTTCAATTTCAATAAATAAAACGTTAAAATAAACAAACCAAATGTTCGTAAAAAATAATGTTGATGCGCAAAAGTAATAAAAGTAATACAGAAATATCGCAGACAAATCAAAGAAAGTAAGTTGTTTGAAAACAAGGAAAAAACATGTTTTTTTTTGTTTTGATTTCTTTAGTAAACTTCTTTTAGAATTTCCTTGCTCACCCGCGACCTTAATGATAGTTAAGCTTATGCAAAATATACGTGTTCATGCAGTTCCTCCGCCTCTACACTGTAAGAACACACACAAATCACACAAACCCATCTATCATCACCACCACACACCACACTGACGCGTTTCGAACTCAACCAGAGCTCATCTTCAGAGTAACACAACCGTACATCATGCTACCAGTTGTTAGACTAACAAACTACAACAACCGTTTTAATTTGTCACTGTAACTCCTTAAGTACCCACGTATATTAGGAAATTCTTTTAGTTCATTGATATGGACCTCCGCAAAGTACCTAACGCCTGATTCAATAAATTATTTGATGTCTTTAATTAGAGTAGTTCCTGTGCTATATGTCCGTCCGTCTTTTAATTTGTCTGTTTGTCCACCGTCTGTCATAGAGCTGTATCCAGATCTATCTTTTGAGCTTAAACTAAGAAATACACTGAAAGTCTTCATATGCCTAGGGTTTTCATGGATTCTTCATCTCCGATTTAATTGCTCTCAACCATTCAAACGTAAATAGAAACGTGATTGGTAGAGATTACTTACGGGGATAAATTCACCTCCATTTCCGTATTTTATGATACATAACTACAGGGTTTCGATAAAAGAATAGTGTTTCCTTTCGTTATTTTGACTCCATCCTAAAAATAATTTTACGGTGACGCGAAACCCTTCTCCTGCGAATTCGAGTCCAACTCCCAGTTTTTTATCCAATGGACTAAGAGGGCAGACAAAGGGTACTCAAAGTACAGCCCTTTCAATGAGGGCTGTCGCGTATGAATTCGCCGCTAGAGGCGCTAGTGTACCGAAATGTCAAATGTCATAGTCTTTGGGCGAGCTACGCGGGTTTATTTATAATTAGAATAATTTTGTAAATATTTTGCATTACCTGAAATTAATTATGGCAGTTATGCGTTACGGGGCAATGAATGTCTGTGTTTTGAGACAGTTTTGTCTTTCGGAAACTTTTCCTCCCTTTTTTTCCGAACAAAACGGGACACTGTGGTTGCTCAATATTTTTATGGTACGGTTTTAAGGTGTATTTAATATGATTTTAATGTAAACTTTGTTTTCACGCCCGTAATAACAGACTTTGAAAGCCACACTTAAAAACCTTACGCAACAGTGGCGCCATCTAGAAAGACAAAAAACGATAGCCCTCATTAACACAGACCGTCCATACATTAGCCGGATTAGGTCGAAGGTTGCGTCCGCGCAGAAATTTCGTTAGAGCAGACTCCGTCCGGTTCAATTATGGGTTTATGAGATTACTGGTAACTAAAGGCTGCTGGATGCAGGGAGGACAGCCTAGTGAGTTGAAAGGAAACGAGCGTGTGTCGGAAGACTGTTTAGACTTGGTTGATTTGTAAAAATTACTCGAATTAATCTGAATTAACCAGCAAATGTAGGTATACATGTTTAATACAGGAGAATGAATTAATTCTCTAAAGATAATATCGAATAATTATTTGACAGTAGTTTTGTATTTAAAACTAGCTGCTCTTTGATTTGTAAACTTCATAAGTCGGTATTTTTTTATCAAATAGCTGGCAAATGAGCAGGTGGGTCACCTGATGGTAAGTGATCACCGCCGCCCATGGATACCTACAGCATTATTAGGACTGCGGGTGCGTTGCCGGCCTTGCAATAGGCGATACACTTATACGCAACGTAAATAAATTATTTGTGTTTGAGTTAGAAGATCTTAACTGAGCAGTTTATTTTCAGTGTCTCGTTTAACCTCTCTGTCCTTCTTACGGTTAGTAGCGTTTACTTAGTTAACATCAAGCAGGACAGGGCACTTAATGAAATTTAATACCTAAGTAGCCAAATTTTGGGTGAACGTGTAAAGTTAATTCAATGTTCTTGAATATTTAACGAAACGTCGCGGGTAAGGGATAGTTGGATTAAAGCTAGATAATTAATGAATTTGCGGATTTATTTATTCGTAACCGTTCAAATTCACAATATAATATCTAGACCAGTGATTCCCAAAGTGGTCCAGGTGGAACCCCAGGGGTCCACGGGAGACTTGCTGGGGGTCTACGTAGGCGTGAACTAAAAATGGGGGTCCATAAGATGTTAATGGGGGTCCACGAAAATTTATCTGCTTTTGATAGTAAAGAGCAAAAATGTAAGCATAGTTTTTATAAGGGCCTACCTACATTGTTTTAAGTACCTAACTAAGCAGATAATATTTTAATAAGGCAAGCGACTGTTACTTGTCCAAACTTGCGTATTCGATATTACGTAAAATTTCGTGTACATGTACAGACTTGCAAAGCGCTATCCGCCCGACAATGCTTAATGCTTGTTCAGACACAGCGACACAATTTTTATTTTTTGGCGACTTTAAGAATGTGGTAGAAATGTAGCAGCAGGGGGTCTACCGAAACCAGTAAAATTTTGAAAGTGGTCCACGAGAAAAATAAGTTTGGGAACTACTGATCTAGACTCTGTATCCATTGGATTGCGTCGTTGTCAAGGTTATTTGAGGTTGGATGCGAGGGGCTGAAGACAGTGTTGTGGCGCGCCACGGAAGAGTCCGCCTATGTCCAGCAGTGGACTGCTGTAGGCTGATGATGATGATGATGATGAATTTGACAAAAGAGGTTCTATTCTGGATTGTTAAGGTGTTTTTATGTAAACTTAGAAGATCGTATGCTAAAATCCAGAACTTCTTTCGTCGCTTGCTGGGTTATGGTGGTATACGTCTCACAGTTTGGGTACAGGCCTCCTCCTAGAATGAAAGGGCTTGGGCCATAATTCCCACGCAAACCCAGTGTGCATTGAGAACTGCATAGATATATACCATTGAATGCTGATGTCATAATTGTAATTGTCATAATGTCAATGTCAAATTATTCTTATCTTTTTCATTACATGTACTGTTGCCATGATAATGTGGGCTATACAGCCAACTTATATTTTAGTCTCGTAGCTATTTTTGTATTTGATTTCACTTTGATTTGTTTTGTGTGACATTCCGTAATTGCACTCTCCTGTGGCCCGGCGGAAGACCAGTGCTGGTTTTCAACCAGCGATATGCTGAGCCGGGACCTTTTTATAGCGGCAACATTTCTTATTGTTATTTTTAATAATTATGTATCATTGCTGTTATAAATAAATTATTTTCTTTATTTCTTTCTTTCTTTGAATATTTTGTACAAAAATGGATACACCAACCCTCTTTAATTTTTATGTATTATCTAACGGTGGCATCTTTATTGGATAATGTTAGGTATAAGTTTCTAAGATTTTAGTTAAATTGTACCGTTTGTGCCCAAATAAACATTAAAACATTGAATTGTTTCGCGAAGTACTTTTCCTCACAATATCTTACTTCAACGTAAAGCTTGAAGTAAATTTCAAATTATGATTGGTTTTTTTTTTGAGTCTTTTTGTATTTTTATTTTAACTCCAAATTTGTTAATTTTACGGCCATCCCGTAAAACCATATCGAAAATACAAACTGAGATATGGATGCACAGAAAAACCAGAATGCTGAGGACCTGGGTTCGGTTCCCAGCGCTGGTCTCTTTTTCTGGGTTTTCTGTGCATCCATGTCTCAGTTTGTATTTTCGATGGTAAATTTCAATTTCGAAAAACTTACTTGCTTGCTCGCTTACTTACTTGGTACTTAATTTTATAGATGGCGATTATTTTTAACGAGCTACTAATATCTCGACACACTTGCTATATAATGTGAAAACCTACTTAATGTTTAAACCACCCGTTAATTATTATAAGCCTCTCTAAAATTCATGGAACTCAAGCTCAAATTCAATGATAACCACAAGTGAACGTCAAGTCTGCGGTTGCTGAAATTAGTCAGAACAAACGTATACCTACTCCAAAGTTACATGTGGTTTCTGGTCTGTCGGCAAACATAGCAAGTATGATCTTTTACCAAGCTGGAATACATCCCTAACTATGTCTAATTAGTGGACCACAAGCATAACTTTCTGTTTTCAACTCTGTTTTCAACAACTATAAAACATTTACTTTGCTCACCCGCGACCTTAGGATTGCTACGTTTATGCAACAAATTTAATGTTCATGCAGTTCCTCCACCTCCACGCTGTAAGAACACACACAAATCACACACACCCAATTACCACACTACGCTGACGCGTTTTAAACTCAATCGTTCATACAAACGGTCGAAAAACGCAATCCTCCTTCGGGCAGTCGGTAAAAAAGAAAACGCTTAAAATAACTCCATCTAATGCAATATTTTTTGCGATATTTCGATTCCAATTCAATTCCAAACTCAATAAGTATGGGAAAGCAATAACCGTAACCTTGCAAGGCCTCGCCTATCTTATTGAAAAAAAAAAGATATTTCACTCAACAAAATCTGAACAGGGCTTCCAGCTCCAGTTCTGTGCCTTCCTCTTATGTACGAGGAACAAGGGCACAATAATAGGGTTCCATTTGTTACCCAAAAGGTAGGGAACCCTAAATATATACTCACATTTGAATGCAAGATGCACACAGCGCACAGCAGTATAAGCGTGAACAGTAGAGTGACGCAGAGCGCCGACACGAAGAGAGCGTGTTTCAATCGGACGCAGTATCTTCTGTACAGGGCTTCCAGCTCCAATTCTGTGCCTTCCTCTTCTGTGGACAACATGAGTCAATAAATAAATAAATATAATTGGACAACTGATACGCTAAGCAAAGCTAGTAATATTGGGTACTAGGCAATGCATTGCCTAATGAATAAACATACTAATATAGAGACCTATTTAATTAAATAATGTAAATTAAATACGGCAGAAGGCCAGGCTATTAGTACAACACGCATAGTTCTCAACAGTTAATTTTGTACTCCTTTTAATTTACATGACATTTTATGTATTTTATTGAAAAAAATAAATTCGTCTCGTCCCTAGAGAAATCGTTAGGAGTTTATGAATAATCACTATCTGAATTATAGAGAGTTTACGTTATCTTCAAATATTTTTTTTAAACGCGTAAAGCAAACCTCTTCAAAACATAAAAGAGGGCGTATACAGAAATACATAATAATATTATTTCCTAGTATCTATTTTCTATTAGAAATCGTGACATTATTCCCATCGAAACAAATTCCTGCAATAATAATATTAAATGTCAAAACAGATACTTAATTGCACGTGACTATACGTTATTCAAATGTTTATACCACGTTGGTACAGTCGCGACTTTGTGTCTGTGTGACATACTCGTACATATCCTGAACGACGCTCCACACTGTCTCTGTGCACTCACACAAAGCTATACCCCCGCGCATTGGCCATTTGGGAGTCACTCACACAATCGCAAAGCTGCAGCTAGATAGTTATGCTATCTAATTCGCTAGATACATATCAATTCGGGTCGTAATATACGAATGTCGGTATTAATTCGTGTTCAACCTATCAGTTTGGAAAGGTCGAGGGTAAAACGATTACTTGAATATACGAGTAGGACTTGCTTACACCGTATGCTAGTGATAGAGTGAGAAGGTATATGTTTCGAATATACTTCTATACAAAAGAATCGAAAAAGGAATGCTTTTCAAACTAGCCTTTACGAGCAGCTTTGAACGCATAAACCATTTGCCTTAGCAATTGAATTGAGATACCGGGAATTTACAAAAATGTGTTTTTGATGTTATAATTTTATTGCTATGTAGTAAAATAATCTTCTCTCTTGTTCTCAGATCCTCAACTTTGTCTATATTATGGTACATATAAAAAAATGTTGTTTTTTGTAAAAACTAAGTAGGCATCTATATATTCTATTCTATCGCAATAGATTAAGTTTAATCTGCTATGGTAAGAACTATAGTCATGAAAATAAATAAATGTAATAGCTTAAACATAGCTTTGAGCAAGCTGACACTGGTAGAGTGACCTAAACACAAAGTCGTTAATCATAGGCTTATTCACTTTGTAAGAGGTACTCGCGGATAGTTAAAACAATAACAGTGACGCAGTTATTCTAGAATTTAGGACGTAATAAAGCACCTGAAGTGTCACCTGTTTATAGCGTGTACCACGCGTTTACAGTACCTACCCAGCCATAAAGATTGCACATCGGTCTTTGGAAAGAGATTCGGCTAATTTCGGCTTCGTAGAGCGTTGTCACACACTACTTATGTCACGATTGTCATACGTTAGTATCTCTTAGTAGTCTGTGACGATTGTCAGTCGTTGTACAGGTGCAATAGAGTACGGACGCATTTAGATGAAATATATAATAATGAGTTGTTGAAACCCCCCAAAACTTTCAATTCTACGGTGGTATCTTTAGGAAAAAGAGGGAACTATCCTTTTTCTAGTAGTTGCAACAGCTCTCTATAGATATCCTAAGCTTACATGTTTGACGTAAACTAATTAAGTCTATATAGGTGAAATATTTATTTGACATAAAACGTCACTTAATAATTACGGTAATTGATGGACGATCGCCAGTGTTCGGAAATCGTCGTGAACCGCCAATTGTCTTTTTCCGAAAACCGATGTGCAATCTTTATCGCCGGGTACTGTATGAGTTATGTACTATACCCCCCCTCATAAACCTCAAATTAAAGCACAATTTTCACCCAGGCCCTTAGTCCCCGGCAGCCCCGCTAGTCCCGACTACGGTAGCGGTCGTGGTAACGGCGGGGCAACGGGTGCTAAGAATCTGTGAGGATGAGCGTAAAGGAGCCTTTGGGTTCAATATCTGACTTTATTCTAGAGCTTATGCTAACACTACATGTATTTATATTATATGGGTAGAGAGTATGTGTGTGTGGAGAGACACACTACAAATCCCCGGCAGACACCCGGCTATCACAACTAACTACTAGTTCATGGTGGATGCAAGCCGCTGCCAACCGACGCAACTGGTGGACGTCCTACGACTGAGATGATGATGATGACTATATGAGGTTCAGGACAACTGGCCTTTACCCTCGACTTCGTTTGCATGATACATTAGATCAGGTTCTATACTACGAAGAGCAAAATTCGAACTTCGGATCTTGCCTTCCCGCTGACGCTTTTATTTTTTAGTACGAGAATGAGAGGGACCGTACGATACGGACTTTGATTTTGAAATGAGGGCTACCGTTTTCGCTCTAACCAGTTGGCGCCACTGTGTAGATGTCGGCGGCCGATCGTAAATCCGCCAGATCACGAAATTCCTAGGCATATCATGAAATGCCGCCATTTCATGAATTGGCTAAGGACATCCGCCATATCGTTGATAACTCACCGTTTAGCGATTTGCCTAGCGACGTTTAGGCAGATCATGAAAATTCCTAGGCATATCATGAAGCGCCGCCATTTCATGATTTGGCCAGTTCAGGCAGATCATGAATTCCTAGGCATATCATGAACGCCGCCATATCGGTTCTGGCACTTCGCCGGCCGCTGCCGCGGCACGCTCGCTCGCTCGCTCGGCTCGTGCGTCGTAATCACAATGAATACTAACCACTCCTCGCTTCGCTCGTCGTACCTAAATTTTCTATATAAATAAATAACAACTAGTGAATACTTTATTTACCAACAAAATTCTAACCTCTAAAATACGGGCAGACGTCCACGGTTTTTTCACATTGTGCACAGAATCCGTTTGATTCACATAAAAAGAACGGAGCTGATGTTCAAAAGCTTCTTTTGCACTTCTATTTTGAATTCAATCACTATTTTCGGTTTAAAGATCATTTTGTTGCGACGCCGACATTTTTTCACGCGCTAAACAAACACGGGCGGTCAGCTGGTCACGGCCGCCATTGCATACGCAGCGCCACCAGTGGCCAAATAAGAACTATTTTACGATGTGCCCGGTATAGAGCTAGGAATATCGACGAATGCGTTGCTCTAATCGATCTGCCGTATTATTCTCAGGCACATCGTGATATGCCTGGCCAACGTTTAGGCATATCATGAAATGGCGGCGTTTCACGATATGCCTAGGAATTTCGTGATCTGGCGGATTTTACGATCGGCCGCCGACATAGACAAGCTGAAGTATAGTCGGGCCATATTTTCACTGCAATATGCCGGCAACTATTGGTGTCTCTGTCTAACATGTGAGTAAGAGAGGGACACTAATAGTTGCCGGCCACATATTGCAGTGCAAATATGGCCCGTCTACGAGCCGCTTTACGGGCGTGAAAGCAAATATTTTAATATCTTAAAAACATACCGTAAAAATATCGAGCATGCCACAGTGTTTCGTAGTCCCGTTTTGTTCGGGAAAAAAAGGGAGGACAGAGGTTTTTCGAAAGATAAAACTGTCTTAACACAGACATTCATTGCCCCGTAACGCATATTTGCCATAATTAATTCAGATATTGCAAAATCATCGCAAATTTCAAATGCATCTCTTCTCTTAGCTATGTTTTATCAAAATCAGTTTAGCCCTTTTTAGATACTGAACTTTGTATAAACAATGTCGAAGAAATTTACTACTTTTGTAACTTGGTTAGGTTATGATCAAATGCGATGTAGGGCCCAAACCCCTTTAACCCTTTAGTGGGTAACGGCAAGATATTTGCCGTCATACGACTCAGATATTTTATTTTTTTCTCAATGAACGTGTTGTTAGTTAATATAACTTTTGTTCGCATAAGAGAACATACTCGTACCAATTTACGAAAAAAGAATAGCAGATAAACGTTATTCCAACCCATGTTAAATGATGATTCTTAGGCCTGAACTTAGATTTTTAACTATTCCTTACAATTGAACAAAAATGTTTGTAAATAAAATTTTGTTTGCTGGATTTATCCGATAGTCACAATTCTCTACTTTCAGAGACAAGATTGGCGATATAAAGTTTAAAGAAAAAAAATCTGTTATTTGATAATTTAAAAAAATGAAGACGGCAATATATTTGCCACTATCCGTTAAGTGTCTGGTGTTTATTAAAGGAAGGGTGGTTAGGCTACAATTGTTATTGATTTATATATGGAGCAATAGCTTAATTCAATACTTCAATGGCCCGATATGCTCTTGCCCGGTTATTTATTTGAAAGAATTCAGTTTTAAGTTAAATAAAGGTTTTAATTATTTCTTATCATCTATTGGTTTTTAATTTATTTATTTTAGATACGTCGTGCCACCCGTAGTTCCCCCGGCAAACTGACATGACGGTCTTGTCACTTAATGCCCTTGGCTGGTAGCGGTAAACATATTGCCGTCTCATAATTCGGAAACCCTGCAATAATATATACATTTCTCTCTTCTCAAAAATCATAAAAAAAATCATTCATGCTGTGCGTATCGTTAAAGTTCTCGATTCATTGCTTTTAAAAAAATAATGGTCAAAGGGTTAACACCTAAACCATCTTCAAGGCTAAACTCAGCAGATCCTAGATTAAGCGTAATCCCGGCAAGTTACAAATTCAAACAGCAGATAAGGACTCCTGCGAACAAACGATACTTAACACAAATAGTCAAGCTGAATTTTTAATTACTTTCCTGATCTCAGCTTAATCGACGGCCAAGCTCACGGGCTACTACGAAATTTGAAAATCGATGTTCGTTTCGTACCGTCCCACTCACTCTCGTGTTGAATAATATCGTGTTGAGTAATATAAGTTGGATTTTTGCTCTTCGTCGTATAGGGCCAGGTCTTATAACGAAATTTGAATTCGAACTTCGTATCATGCTATCCCATTCACGCTAATAGCATTTAATAGGAAAGAAGAGCAAAAAGGAACTTCAAATTTTTAATTTTAGAGTAGTCCGCAGTACTTGCCTTTTCGCTTACAATGCCGTTATTGTAGCGACTTTCAAAGCTGCTGATTTGTTTAAAGTTTGTATGGAAATTGAAAAGTTTCAAGAATTTTAAATCGTAATATTGAACTTGATAAAGTGGCTGTGATAATGGACATTTGAGGGAGTTAAATACACGACATAATTAGGTGGCTGTCGTGGTGGCCTAGTAGTTCGACTTAAGGCCTCTCAAACAGAGTCATGGGTTCCAGCCCGGGCTTGCACCTTTGAGTTTTTCGCAGTTCATGTCCAAAATTACAAAAAAAAAATACCATGAACTTTATGGTGAACAACACACGTCTACGAAGAAATTCAACGGGTTGTGCAGTTTCCAATCGGCTCCGGGCCTACGTTGGAACTATAGCTCAAGCCCTCGAACTTTGAGAGGAGGCCTTAGCCCTGCAGTGGGACGTATTTAGACTGTGAAAGACCGTGAAGTATTTTAACTTCCATATCTTTTGCGTTACCAAAATCGACAATTATGTCCATGAATAAAATTTCATTGACCACATTGAAGACTACGTGATTATTGTAAGTTTTGTGATTATGCAAACCTGAAGGTAAAGGCTAGTAGATTATAAGCCATGGAGGCAATAAATCGCATGGTGCTGCAGGTATTCAGCTATGGAATCGCACCTTTAGTCAACGGCTCAACATATCAGCCGTAGGACGTCTACTTTGACCATAGGCTTCCCCTCTAGACCTCCATTTGCTTTGGTTGGAAGCGGTCTGCAACCGTCCCACAACCCACCCGCGGCTTTTACCAGGTCATCCTGCCATCTCGTTGGTAGACGTCCTACGCTGTGGACAACCACGGTCTCCTTTTGAGAACTTTTACAACATACAATGCCTACTCAGGCCTCATCTAAAAACACTGTTGCCATGACGGCCTCCTTTGTTATTCATAATCTCAAACATGACTGTTGAAATTCTGGTTCCACATACATTTTCGCTCGTCGAGGGTTGCAGAGTACCCTTGAGACCCTACCAAGGGTCCGCGACGGAGGCCCGCCCTTCTTAACGGGGCATTGTCTCGTACAATAGATTGGTTGTTGATAAAGCCGGCGTGGTTTGACCTTCTAATTGATCGGTTTTCGGTGATTGGATCGGGGTTTTGTACTGTCAGTATCAGTAGTGTATATAGGTTTTCGTTAAACAATCCGGTGGAGTCAACAACAATTGTACATTGTTGTAGAGGCTGGAAAGTAAGCAATAGATGAACGAGTTAGTTTGAAGGCCGGAACGGCAAAAAAATCACTTTTGGTATGGGAGCCCGCCTAAAATATTTATTTCATTCTGTTTTTTAGTATAGCGGCCACAGTTATACATAATCTGTGAAAATTTCAACTGTCTTACTATCACGGTTCATGAGATACAGCCTGGTGACAGACGGACGGAGAGCGAAGTCTTAGTAATAGTGTTTTTTTTTTTTCGACTTGATGGCAAACGAGCAAGTGGGTCTCCTGATGGTAAGAGATCACCACCGCCCATAAACATCTGCAACGCCAGGGCTATTGCAGATGCGTTGCCAACCTAGAGGCCTAAGATGGAATACCTCAGAAGCCAGTAATTTCACCGGCTGTCTTACTCTCCATGCCGAAACACAACAGTGCAAGCACTGCTGCTTCTTCGTTTTTGCCGATTAAAACCGTTTATGTCGGTGTATTTGTATTGTATAGTGTTGTGAAGTGTGACTTGGCAGTGTCCCGGCGCATTTCGTGTCTAGTTTCTGGTTCTGTTGCCGTTGTCCGCGTTGCAGAATTTAATTTCAAAATATTTATTTGTTTGACATTTGGAAACCTTATACATCTCTATCTCTTTATTTTAATACTTAATTATTATTTTTTTTGACATTGGAGGCTTTTTACACCTCTGAAGATTGAATATTTGAATTAATTTACTTAATTAGTTTACTTTGACATTTAGAGACTATATACATCTCTGAATTATGTAGATTAGGAATTTTATTATTAAGTCAGGGACTTTATACATCCCCTTATTATATTTAAGGCTGTATATTGTTAAGCTTATGGATTTTAAACTTGTATATTTTTAGTTTAATTCTAGTCACAGGCTCGCGACGTCGAAGTTCCCAAGACGATCCCATAGAGCTTATGGGAACGGAAACAATACCATGTCTTCGGTACCGCTCTGCTTTCAGAGCATGACATGAGTGCGTGTGAGCTAACTTTGTGGGCGGCAGACGTGAGCTTGCCTTCGGAATCCAAAAGCTTTATGGTTACTTGACCTGAAATGTATATTTCAGAATTAAATTATTATTATTTTTATTTTATTTATGACGGTGGAAGCATTCTACACTTCTACTGAACTTAAATATAGTTAGCGTTTCGTTTTGTAATTAAGGGACCCCATACATCCCAGTATTATTATTATTATTATTTTGTCATTACTGTAGTTTTTAAGTATTTTATTTGTAATTATTTTATTTTGAAAAAATGTCTTTATGCCAAGATTCTTGCGGCGCATTCTTCTTGGCAATTATGGTCCTTCCGAAAGCGCTGGTAGTTTAAAAATGACGTGTAACAGTGCCCATTGCGGCCTATTTACTGAATAAATAATTTGAATTTGAATTTGAATACCCTTCGGGTACGGAACCCTAAAAAGTATTTTACTACGGAAAAGATTTCCGTCAAAATGCCAGCAGATCTGCCCTGGGCGTGAAGAGAAAGGGATACTTTTAGAATTTTTCCCCTCTAAGGTATTAAAGTTGGAGAAATTTTCGTGCTATATAGCGATAAATCTTTACTTGCCAGATTGTGATTAATGGATATTTACTTAGCAAACATGCTACGCATTTGCATACCATCGGGCATGGTCGCGGTCGGATGTAATTTTTTTTTTGCAAATGCTTTCTTGATTCTGATCTAGTAAGCAAACACATTGTCTAGATGCTAAACGGATAAGGACCTTAAGCCAAGAAACCATTCATTCTAAAAACTAATTAACTAATTTCAACCTCTCATTCATTATACGTAATATAAATATTTTGATACTACAGTGTAGTCCGTTTAGTACGACTTCGCATTTAAAAGAACCGTTTTTTAGCGACGTAAGTATAGGCATGTTTGGTTTTAATATGAGCCACCATGAAATTACATTGCTATTACAATTGCTAAAAGTGGCTCCGAAGCGGTAACGTTTCGTGTGCTCTGCCTACCCCATTTGGGAATACAGGCGTGATTTTTGTGTGTGTGTGTGAAAGTACATAGTACGACGTAATATCACCGGGTCTCTTGTGCGTCGTTATAATCGGATTCTAACGTATATCTAAACATAGACATAATCTCGTGAGTCCTCGCGTACTTTATAAAACGAATGTTCCTGCTACGAGTTAGTATACATTTTTCAACTAATTGAAAGCTTTAAATACAGTGTTTTACCGGCAGCCAGGCTTTTTTTAAGGGAGCTTAAATTGACGTATTTATGTAACTTAACCATGTCATTAATTAAATCAAATAATAAACTAAAATT
>NC_133479.1:17963238-17966132 GCF_025370935.1 Choristoneura fumiferana | reverse complement strand
CACTACCCTACCTGATATTCCTACTGCAGCAAAACTAAAGGCCAAGAGCACTTAAGGCCGCGGTTGTTTAATTAATACCCAGAGAGTGTTTAGTAGGTAAGTAGGTACCTAAACCACCACAAAAAATAGAACTGAGTAATTACGATTTATATATTTTATCTATATATACTCTATTTCATAATAAATGTACAATTACAGATTGAGATCGTTTTTGCTGACAGAATTGTGCAAGTGCAAAAAATATTTCTTTTTGTTTTGCTTAAATTGCAGAAGCTCTAAAACATGAGTAGGAAACGGAACCTTCAATCTAATCAGCTCGTCATAGAAGGCAGTATTGTCGTATTTGTCACAAGCAAAGAAAAATATGTTAAGGGAACCCTCATCCATTCCACACTCGCAGAGGGAGAGTCCCTAATGTGAATTTCGCCAGATGAGGCAATGCAACAATGTCCCAGACGCATTCGGATGATGTTGAGCAATACTTTTGGAATGAATGATTTAGCGAACCATGTTTCTTTAGACTGCAGGTGACTAGAGAAAATAGCCTACCCTTATTTTTGCTAGATATTTTCCAATAGGAAGACCATGCGTGCATTAATGATTCAGACGATAATGTTAGTACGTCATGACAATAATTCTTGAAAGGGACCTTGTCGCCATCCACTACTGCGTCCTGGCTAATTGGTCAGCTTTTTCTTTGCCAGTGACCCCGAGTGACCCGGACCCATACAAGAGTTACTTCATAACCCCGTAATTTGCATGTGATAAGACAGTCCTTGATTTGGTATATAATTGGGTTATGAAACTTGACAAAGAAAAAGGGTGATAGTAAAGCTTGTAGGCAGCTACGTGAATCAGAAAATATAATGGTTTTCTTTAACTAAAAATTAAAATGTATTTAACACTTTCCAATACTCCTATACATTCCCAGTAATACGGAGGTAACCGGCGGGCATTTTACTTTTTGAATAATGTTAATTGATGGTATATTCCTACACCTACGCAGCCAACTGGGGATAGCTTGAAGCGTCAGAGTAAATCGTGTTCCAGTCATGCCATTCTCGATTAAGAATTTATGGAGGTATTCGTCGCATGTGGATCGTATGACAAATATCGAAGTCCAGAATTACTCTAGGCTGGTAGACAATAGTGCTGTATTTGAACTCGAACAGAGGTAGATTTTTAGATGTGCACTGGGTCCTTAATGGATTGAATTTCTGCAAACTTTTCACGAGGCAGGGTAAATCTTTATAATTCCAATAGGGGGAAGATTTCATGTCTAACAACCGGTTAAGTATGGGGTGGTGAGAGAACTGAAGCACGAAATAAAAAGCTGTCAGCCAGAAATTGTCTACGCAAGTTTTAGGGGATCAGCGCATTCCACCTGCAACGCGTTTATAGGACTTGATCTCATAGCTCCCGATATAATTCTTAAGGCTTTCGACTGTATGAGATCAAGTCTTCTAAATCCTGCCTTGTTACCTGGAACTAACAGATATGAACCATAATCTAATACAGTTCGAACAGTTGCATTGTATAACAGCCTAAGGGACGTTGGATGGCCCCCCCCAAACCCCAGAGAGGCATCTAAGTGTGTTAAGACCTCGTTCACATTTCTTGGCTATGTGTTCAAAATGCAAGGCACCGGTCAGTTTGGAGTCTAAAACCACCCCAAGAAATTTATGATGAGAGCTATAGGAATATCCACGCCGTGGATTGAAATATTTACGCATAGGATTACTCGTTTCGGGTGAACATGACAGCGGTACTTTTAGTCGGTGAAAGAGACAATCCATTGCTTATTAGCCACGAGTTTACTGAGTGAAGGGATGTAGAAATTGATTCACTGGCAGATTGTATATCGCTATTAGTGGAGTAAATAAGTAAGTCTCCGCATATTGTAAAAAGTGGCAACCTGCAGCAGATTCCTCTAAGTCATGTGTATATAAATTTATAATAGCGGACTAAGACAGATCCTTGCGGTAGTCCTCGCCAGACTAATCGCGAGGGGTTGATTTGCGGATCTCTTCCGCGAAAAGTAATATTTCGTTCTGAAAGAAGGTTACCCACGAGATTGGCCAACCTCTCCGGAATTCTCAGCTTGCGAATTTTTCCCTGAGAATGGGGAGCTGGACGTTATCGTAAGCGGCCTCCACATCAAAAACACAGCGACTACTGACTCTCCCCTCGAAAAAGATAGTCGAATGTCAGAAGTAAAAATGCTAAGACTGTCCATAGTACTTTTTCCCTTTCTAAAACCGTACTGAGAATTCCCGAACAGGCCCTCACTCTCCATAAACCATTCTAATCTGTTTTTATTAGATGCTCTAAGATCTTGAGCAACACTGAGGATAAAGCTATAGGACGATGATCGTGGATCGTTAGGATCTCTGGATGATTTGGGAATAGGAATAACAATTTGGATTTCCGAAGAGGCGGACGGCCTGTATGTAATATGCAGTTTATCAGGTTTAGTAGATATTGAAGGAAAGGTTCACCTGCTTTGGCTATAAAGGAGTATGGTATGCCATCGTGGCCCGGAGTGGAATCTTTTACAGATTTTAAAAACATTTTTAAGTTCTTGGATAGAAAAACTTTCATCTAAAGGATTTGCTGACTCGGTAATAAAATGATCTACGGGTAAATCCAAGGCTGTTGGTACGAAGTGGGCTATGTTAGTTAGAAAGACTCTGCCCATTCATTGTTCGAAGCAGGATACAGACACGAGCGGGATATCTATGATCTCTAAATCGTTTTTATGTTATTCCAAACTACTTTAGCTGGTGCGGGCTTAAGCACAAAAATTCCTTCCAACTATCCACTGTTCCTTATAATAATTTTAGTTTCATCCATGACGTTCTAAAGTTAAAAAATTCTCCGACGTCATATTGGCA
>NC_133479.1:17900643-17961779 GCF_025370935.1 Choristoneura fumiferana | reverse complement strand
TCGGTTGAGTGTCGATCGCGAGCGGTTGTGTTTGAAAATCGTAGTACTTTCGTTTGCGATTTCACTGGAATTATTTAATGTTTTCAGCTATATTTTTTTGCAAATAGTTGCTATTCCTTTTTTCCTTGGTGACGAGAGTATTGGCGAGTATTTTTGTATGGTAGTTAGTGATTAATTTCTAGTTTAGTTTTCCGTTTGACTTGTGCGGGTTGTCTATGCCAGCATTCCCATGAACGGGAATGCTGGCTCAGATGACCCTGGGGGGGGTTTTTATAGCTCAGTGGTTGATAAAAACATATCCTTAGCGGAACATGAAGAATTTGAGGAAAGCCACGGAGATCTTTCTTGGTCAGTGATGGGGGGGAAAAAAAATAAAAGGAGGGCTCGTGAAAAGGAACGAAATATAAATAAATCTGGATCAAATAACCGGTCCCGCTCAAGGCACGCTTCGTCCGCGTCTTCCACGAGATGGTCTGATATTTCGGATAGAAATTCAAGTCTAACTGACACTCCATTGCAATTGGCTCAAAAAAGTTGTGATCAGCAACAGGCTTCAATTTCTTTTACTCCTCCAGCTCACCTAATCACGGATCCTCCGTCTAATCACCTGACTCAAACTCAAACATCGCCTTTTACTCCTATTGGGCGTGAGCGATATTCAAATCATGATCAGGGACCTTTTGTGGTCCACGTACAAAAGGTAGAGACCGCCGCCGATTCTGGTATTATACTTCACCCTATATCGTTTGGGTTATTTCTGCAAAAAAGATTGAGAGAGTTTCCCAACGTTGTGGAAGGTACTATTAAAAGAATTGGACGCAACAGAGTGTCGGTTAGTTTCCACTCTGCTGATGACGCTAATTCTTTTTTAAATTCACCGACCTTAATACAGCAAAAATTTAAGGCTTTTGTACCCTCATTCAATGTCACTAGACTTGGATTGGTTCGAGGAGTTCCCTCCAATTGGTCCCCAGAAGAGGTTCTGGAACACATCCAGATTCCTGAAAATTCCGGAGGCGCTCGCCCCATAAAAATTAGACGTCTCAACTACAAAAAAAACAATTCTGATGGGTCATATTGCTGGCTTCCGTCTGAAACTATTGTTATCACTTTTGATGGGCAAACCTTACCAAGTAGGATCTACATGTGTTTTAACTCTTTACCGGGGTTGAACAATATAAATTACCAACGATACAGTGTTTTCGTTGTTGCCGATTTGGGCATACGAAGGAAAAGTGCCGTTCGCTTCCCAGATGCTACCGATGCGGTGATTCCCACACTGGAGATACTTGTTCTGTTGATCCCCAGGAGGGCTACTGTTGCAATTGTCCCCGAGGATTGGGTATGGGGCACTTCGCTAACAGCAAAGTTTGCCCAGAATTTAACCGACAAGCTGCTATTAAAAAAACTATGGCTGACGAACACATATCATACTCAGAAGCATCGAGCCGACACAGCAGGGTCCTACAAAAATCATATGCTAATGTTACTTCCACTTTTTCTCCCGAAGCTTTCACGTCCTATAAAAAAACTGTATCTCGCAATCCTCGCTCTCCTCCTCCTTCTAGGAAAGGGTATGATAAAAAAGCCCATGACAATATCATTAAAGAGCCAAAACTACAATCAAAAACAGTGTTCTCTGAGAGGCCCACTGAGCAATCAAATGAAGTGATTATTAATGAGCTAATAAAGATTCTTTCTTCTCTTGTCAAATTTCTCTCCCCATCTAGCCCTTTGGCTAACCCCTCTCTGCTATCCCACGTTGCTCCTTTCATTTCCTCCTTATTGTTTTCTTTTAATAATGGACCAAGTCATAATTCAGTGGAACTGTCGTAGTATCAGCAATAAAAAACATGACTTCATCTTTTTAATCAACAAATACAATCCTCTCTTAATAGCCGTATCAGAAATATGGCTTAAAGTTGACAATAATTTTAAATTACCTAGCTACGTGTCTCTGATGGACTGCCGGGCAGATGGACGTGCAGGATGTGCCTTGTTTATCAGAGACCACTGTCCATTTACTCTTATCTCCACTCAGCACAGTAACAGTTGGCACTCAAGTTGTGCACGCGTTGAAGGAATTACTTTTTTATCCTTGTACATTCCAAGTCCATTCCATTCAAATTTTATCTGAGTTAAGACACTTAATCGCATCACTCCCCCAACCAACTATTATCATGGGTGACTTTAACGTTCATCATCATGTGTGGGGCTGTGATAATAATGATCCACTTGGTGAGTTATTTTTAGAAGTTCTTGACTTGACCAATCTTTGTCTATTAAATCTGGGATCCCCAACTTTACGTACCCTACCGGGACATGCCTCTAGTGCTGTGGATTTGTCCTTATGCTCACCTTCACTCGCCTCACAAGTCTCCTGGGAAGTCTTGAATAGCACGTACGGGAGCGACCACTTTCCGATTCTCCTTAGCCTTCAATCTTTATCGTTTAAAAGGCCTCCTATTACTAAACCTCTCCTTATTTATAATATTGATAGAGCTGACTGGGATACTTATAAAAAAATGTTAAATGATGAAGTTAATTTTCTACCCCCAATAACTCCGAACACAATTGAGAATTGCTCCGACGCCATAGTTCTTGCTGTTAAATCCGCCGCTGAGAAAGTTTTTCCTATCAAAAATTCCGCCCTAGGCAAATTACCTTCCCCACCGTGGTGGGACAATGAATGTACTCAAGCAGTAAAGAACAGGAAAAAAGCGGAACATACGTATTCCGCCAATATGACGTCGGAGAATTTTTTAACTTTAAAATCCGTCATGGATGAAACTAAATCACTACTTAGGAACAAAAAGTTCGATGGTTGGAAAGAATTCTGTTCATCCTTAAGCCCTAACACTTCAGCTAAAGTTGTTTGGAATAATATAAAACGTTTTAGAAGATCTTATATCCCTCGCTCTTGTCCATATCCTGCCTCGCAAGAATGGGCAGAATCCTTTCTGGCTAACATAGCTCCTTTCTACGCACCCTCTGCTCTAGATTTACCCATAGATCATCCCTTTACCGAGTCTACTAATCCTTTAGATGAAAGGTTTTCTATGCTAGAGTTGAAAAATGTATTAAAATCTGTAAAAGATTCCACTCCGGGCCATGATGGCATACCGTACTCCTTCATAGCCAATGCAGGTGAACCCTTCCTTCAGTACCTTCTAAACCTGATGAACGATATATTACTCACTGGCCGTCCGCCCTCTTCCTGGAAATGTCAGATAGTTATTCCTATCCTGAAATCGTCTAGAGATCCTAATGATCCTCGTTCTTATCGTCCTATTGCTTTGTCCTCAGTTTTGCTCAAGATCTTAGAGCATCTTATCAAAAACAGATTAGAATGGTTTATTGAGAGTGAAGGACTTTTCGGGAATTCCCAGTACGGTTTTAGAAAAGGAAGAAGCACCATGGACAGCCTTGGCATCTTTACTTCTGATATAAGACTATCTTTTTCAAGGGGAAAGTCAGTAGTTGCTGTATTTTTGGATGTGGAGGCTGCTTACGACAACGTCCAGCTTCCCATTCTCAGGGAAAAATTTCGCAAGCTTAGAATTCCTGTGAGGTTAGCCAATCTCGTGGGCAATCTTCTTGCAGAACGAAATATTACTTTTCGCGGAAGAGATCCGCAAATCAACCCGTCGCGATTAGTCTGGCGAGGACTACCGCAAGGGTCCGTTCTTAGTCCGCTTTTATACAATTTGTATACACACGACTTGGAGGAATCTTCCGCAGGCTGCCATTTTTTACAATATGCGGACGACTTGCTTATTTACTCCTCTAACAGCAATATTCAATCTGCCATTGAATCAATTTCTTCATCCCTTCAATCAGTAAGCTCGTGGCTGATAAGCAATGGCTTGTCTCTTTCACCGACTAAAAGTTCTGCTGTCGTGTTCACCCGAAAACGAGTAATCCCTTTCGTAAACATTTCATTCCACGGCGTGGATATTCCGATTAGCACTCATTATAAATTTCTTGGGGTGGTATTAGACTCCAAACTGTCCGGTGCCTTACATTTTGAACACATAGCCAAGAAATGTGAGCGAGGTCTTAATACACTTAGATGCCTCTCGGGGGTCTGGTGGGGGGGCTCATCCAACCTCCCTTAGGTTGTTATACAATGCCATTGTCCGAAGTGTTTTAGACTATGGGTCATATCTGTTAGTACCAGGTAACAAGGCAGGGTTTAGAAAACTCGATCTCATACAGTCGAAAGCCTTAAGAATTATATCAGGAGCTATGAGATCAAGCCCCATAAACGCGTTGCAGATAGAATGCGCTGATGCCCCCCTTAATTTACGTAGACAATTTTTGGCTGACAGCTATTTGTTTCGTGCCCTTCAGTTTTCTCATCACCCCATTCTTACCCGGTTGTTGGATCTGAAATCTTCCACCAATTGGAATAATAAAGACTTACCCTGCCTCGTGAAAAGTTTGCAGAAATTTCTATCCATTAAGGACCCAGTGCACCACTCTAAAAATCTCCCTCTGTTTGAGTTCAAGTACAGCACTATTGTCTACCAGCCCCCGAGTGATTCTGGACTTTGATATTTGCCGTAACGATCCGCATGCTGACGAATACCTGCGTCAAATTCTTAGCCGAGAGTGGCATGATTGGAACACGATTTACTCTGATTCATCGAAGTTGTCGCCAGTTGGTTGCGTAGGAGTAGGAATATATCACTCTCAATTCGACATTATTCAAAAAGTAAAATGTCCACCGGTTACATCCGTATTTACTGGGGAATGTATAGGAGTTTTGGAAAGTGTTAGATACATTTTAATTTTTAAATTAAAGAAAACCATCATTTTTTCCGATTCTCGTAGTTGTTTGCAAGCTTTAATTTCAAACCCTTTTTCTGTTAAGTTTCATAACCCAATAATATATCAAATCAAGGACTGTCTTATCACATGCAAACAACGGGGTTATGAAGTAGCTCTTGTGTGGGTCCCGGGCCACTCGGGAGTCTCTGGCAACGAAAAAGCTGACCAGTTAGCCAAGGAAGCAGTAGTGGATGGCGACAAGGTTCCTTTCAAAAATTACTGTCATGACGTACTAACATTATCGTCCGAATCATTAATGCTTGCATGGTCTTCTTATTGGAATCCTCTAGCAAAAATAAGGGTAGACTGTTTTCTCTAGTCCAACCTACAGTCTCAAGAAAGCCATGGTTTGCTAAATCTTTCTTCCCTAAAAAATTTTGCTCAACCATCATTCGAATGCGTCTGGGACATTGTTGCATTCCCACGCACTTGGCTAAAATTCATATAAAGGACTCTTCTCTTTGCGAGTGTGGAATGGATGAGGGTTCCCTTAACCATATTTTCTTTGCTTGCGACAAATATGATAATACTACCTTCTATAACGAGTTGATCAGACTGAAGGTCCCATTCCCAACTCATATTTTAGAACTTCTGCAATTTAAGCAAAAACAAAAAGAAATATTTGTTGCTCTAGCTCAATTTTGTCAGCTAAATGATCTTAATCTGTAATCGTACTTACTATTATTATGGAATTGATTGTAGTGTTTGTTTAGTTGTAGATTCTTCACTAGCTTGACATTGTCTCGAATTGATAATTACTTTACACTGTTCTAATTAGCGCGTTACTGAACTCCGCCATCGTCTTATTCTCTGCCGGAATTTGCCGCCTATTTGTGGATCTCGAGACAGTGTGTGTATGCTTTTTGCGCTACTTGTATAATAGTATCAATTCATTAGTTAGTAGTTTCTTTACTGTATTTTTTTGTTTTGTGATTCCCTCTTTCAAGGAATAGCAACTGCCTCTTTCTTTTTTTTTTCTTATTGAGAGAAATCGACATGACGCTGGCTCAATCGTAAAGTATAGCCAAATTAAAAAAAAAAAAAAAAAAAAAAAAAAAAAAAAAAAACTTCAAAAGAGTTGCTAAGACAGTATGTGCTGGCTGTTTGCTAAAAATAAATGTCCTGTGGCCTAAATTAAATTACTAAGTTTAAATTTTTTTTCCAGATTATTCGATTTTTTTGCTAGTTTTTTTCGATTTTTCAGATGGAACTTTACTGTTATATTGCTCAGTTTTTATAAATATCCACTAATCCTACTAATATTATAAATGCGAAAGTTTGTGTGTGTGTATGCTTGTTACTCCTTCGCGCTAAAACGGCTGGACGTATTTGGATGAAATTTGGTATGTAGATAGCTGGAATAACACATAGGCTACTTTTTAATCTGATATTAACACGGGATAGGGATAAAGTCTCGAATAACAACCGGTGGGCTTAGAGTCATGATTGGTATGTAGGTAGCTGAACGTCTGGAATAACACAAATGCTACTTTTTATTCCGATATTCCCACGGGATATGGAAAAAATCTTGAAATTTCAACCGTTGGGGTTTAGAGTCATTAATATTTGTACAGTTGTTCTTAACACAACCTCAATGAAGGCCACGATATAATTTTTGGGATTTCCCAGGGGAATTTTGTAAAATCCCGGAACTTCAATTGTAACATAGCAGAATCGAATAACTCTATCCTACTATTATAATATTAGAAATGCAAAAGTTTATAAGTCTTTTTTGCTTGGTTTGTTGCTTCATCACGTCTAAACCACTGAACTGATTTAAATAAAATTCAGTATACAGATAGTTTGAATCCCGGAGAAGGACATAGGAAAATTTAATCCCAGGAAAATTGCATTATACTAGTGATACACGAATTCTACGTGGACGGCGTCGCGGGTAACGGCTAGTCTAAAATAATATTCAACAACAAGAATAAGGTACAAGGTATTCCATAAGTTGCACAACAATTTTAAAGATATTGCGATTTTTCTGAATTGTTTGTAAAATATTCACTTGCATTATGGTCTTATTTCTGAAACAGATACTAAAATGACAGTCTGAAATGTCAAATACAAAAATAATGTGGCCAGCATAAAACGAACAGTGCTGCTCTATGATTTCGGTTTCCGATATAATTGTAAATAATCGGTATATACATCATAACTAAACCTGACAAAATAGCAACAAATATTAATAAAAAAGTAGGAGAATAAAACTAATTTAAAAATACAAACTATCGCAGTTGACCCGCGGCAAGGATCCCAGGATACTGGCAGCATTGCCACGCTGGATCGCGAGACTTAGGCACTTGTCCCACCGCCGACTATGAGCGAGAAACGAGTAGAACGAGTAACTAGAAACGAGTGGGTGAGCAGCGAGAAGCGAGTGTAGTTTTGTCGCTGGCTGTAAGCGAGTGTTCGAGTGCGACGGGCGATTACTCGCTCCACTCGACACGCTCCTGCGGGGCGGCCGCCAAGTAACTAAGCTTCTCAGCGAGTTTTATAGCTCTTGTCGCTGCGACAAAAGATGTAAGAGCTAGTTCTCGCCGACAGTGTAAACAGCCAGCGATCAACTATTATTATGTGTCTCTTTTACTCACACAGGCTCTTATATCTTTTGTTCGTTTCTTGAGCGAGGAAATAGTCGATAGCCAATCGTTTCCTCGCTGGCGGTGAGACAACTGCCATAGCCGTTGGGCAAAGTAGGAGCCAGCCCTGAGATCACCAGTGACATGGACCAACTTTGTGGACAACTCCTTGCACAGTTTCTTTGTTTGAGACGACCACGGGCCCAAAGTCTCCACAGCCAGCGCAACAAATTCGTAATTAGCGCATAGCTGTGAGTACTTTCTGGACTTTATTATTTGCGCTTGTTCGGCTGCAGCCCCAGCTCTCCGAGCGGTGCTTGTGACGTGAGACGGAGCTAACGTATCCACGCACGTAAATTAAGCGACAGCGAAGCTTTGTTTTGCACTAAAATGTTGGGACAGGGGGAATTCATTTTGTGTTAGTTTAGGTTAGATTAGCATAAATAATTTACATAAGAGATAATAAAGAAATTCTTCTCAACTAATCGGTATACGTATATTTTGTAATAGCAAAAATAACATAAAGTTATAATATTCTACTTTCTATTTTGAAAATATTTATGCACTTTTACGATAAAGTAATAAAATCTAAGCACAGGTAAGAATACAGTGTTCATCACTTAGTGCCAACGTAAAAAATCATAACACAGAGGGGCTACTACATAATGGGAAAAACGGAGTTCGTATCGCACCGTCCCTTTCACTTGCGTATTAAATGAGTTAAGGAATTACAAGTTTAACATGAAACGATCCCTTTTTTATTTACATCTATGATTCCTAAATACTAAACATCAGAAAAACCATTACACGATTTGTGGTACTAAAATGTTGATGTTAATAATGTGGTATACTCATGGTGTAACTACTTAGCTAAATTTTAGCTTTGGGTGACCTGGACAAGATTAATAAATAATGCGCTTAAATTGTCTTAGGCGGTAGAAGGTAGACGTTGTTATTTTAGGCCAGTGTAATTATGAATTCTTGGTTATATGAAATCGATTAATTTGTTAAGATTATGCTATGCTATGCTATCGTCATTGCTTTGAAACCTGCGTCAAACTAGCAGCTGACTGACGCATGCTGAGCTGACGTTTACGTAAAATTCCCCTTCTGATTCCGTACAATTTATAACGAAAATAAGTTAATGCATTATTAAACTAAATTAATACGTAATTGCAAGTGACAAATAGGGAAAATTTCATAATTTAAGATATTTGAAACAAAATATTTACGTAAAATTCGGTTTCCCTGAAAGTTTTATTAGTCAGGTGTGAAATTTCCCGCATGTGCTTTACCCTTTTATTTCTTAGTATTTTTATAACTCAGAAGCATTTTTATTTTCTTTATTATCTCCCGACGCAAAAAGGGTGTTATAAGTTTGACCGCTTTGTGTGTCTGTGTATTTGTCTGTGGCACTGTAGTTGCTAAACGGTTGAACCGATTTGAATGCGGTTTTTTTTTTAGCAGTGATTCTTAGACATAGTTTACCAAAATCGGCACTGTCGTTTTTGAGATATTGAACTTTGAAGTGACAATGTCAGAGGTTTTCCAACTTTTTGTTGATTAGGTTATCTTTTAAAGAGTAAACATCAGTGGTAGTTTTTTTAGTGTACTGCCGTTCACTTCCCAAAAAACTTATCGCAGTAGTTTCATCTCCCAAACGAATCTTTAGCATAATTATATTTCGCATTTTATTCATTTGGTCAAATTATCCTTTGGCAAAATTTTACTTTGTCAAATTTTATTACGACACACGTTTATTAAGCAAACGTTTTCTTTTGGCTAATATTGTATTCCAAAAAAATGTTTGTACAAAATGCCATTTCGCACAAACCAACCACAGAAACCAACTGCTACCAGCAAAGTACGTTAGATTAGGTTCGAACTGCGTGTTCCACAGAGATGAACTGCTACCAGAAAAGTAGGTTAGGTTAGGTTAAAACTGCGTCCCCGCAAAAACGACCTGCTATCAGAAAAGTAGTTTAGGTTAGGTTAGAATTGCGCCCCCCCGCAAAACAAACTGCTCCCAGAAAAGTAGGTTATTATGTCATGCGATATTTTGGGAAGAGTACGTTATGCCAAACGATACATTTGACTAAATAATACTTGTTAATATGACACATGACTAAGTAATTATTTGTAAAACAATAATTAATAAATTATTAACTGTAATATTGCGATACGTTTTTTTGGCAAATGATAGTTTAAGTAGCTCTGCGGGATAGAATCAGAAATGATGATATCCGCAGTAGAACTAAGGTTACCGACATAGCCCGAAGAATGCGAAACTGAAGTGGCAATGGGCGGGGCACATTGCTCGCAGGACTGATGGCCGATGGGGTCAAAAGGTTCTCGAATGGCGTCCGCGGACCGGGAGACGAGCTGTCGGTAGGCCTCCAACAAGATGGAGCGACGACCTGGTTAAGATCGCGGGATCGCAGTGGATGCAAAAAGCACAAGACCGGTCTGAGTGGAGAGCCTTGGGGGAGGTCTATGTCCAGCAGTGGACGTCTTTCGGCTGACATGATGATGATGAATTTAAGTAAAATATTTTGGGATGTGATACTTTGGGAAAAGTTTTTTGCCCATACATTAGTAATTCAGTTTTTTTACATTCATAAGTGCTTTGTTATAGACAGAGCTAATATTGTTAACTAAGATAAGGTTCTATCGTTCAACAACATACAAGCAGGGACCGAGAATAAACAGCGCAACTGTTAAAATATGACATTGGTACGGCGCCTCGCACAATGAAATTTCTATTTCCAACCCACACTATTATACTACATTATAATGTCACTAAAAAATCACGGAACCTCCAAAATATGTCACAAAAATATCATATTGAACAGCTGACATTCGGGCGCAGTGCCAAAAGTAAATTTAATCCCAAACGTAGGTCAATGATGGAGGCCGAAAGGGTTTCCTTTCGAAAGATTCGAAATATGCGTTTGTTTAGGAACCTCATAAACTCATAACGTTTGTGGGTATGAGCAAAAAAGGTCCTCTTTCATTGCTTTTAACAACGAAAGTCAATAGATAAGAATTTGGGTCAAATATTAATAAAGGACCGTTAGCCTTCCGTCCGTCTGTATTTCCGGAAATCCCTGTACGGCTAGCATGAATAGCTGTGTCGTAGGAAGCTAACTGAAAATGTTTTGTCAATTATTGAGAAGGGTGTGGGGAGGGAGGAAAGACATTTTGTGATTGCGGAATAAAATGCCATTTTCGTAGATAGTCATCAAATATTTTGGAGCTGCCAAGGTAGTCAAAATATCCGTACATGCTTCGACATTTTTGATCACCTTGGCCACTCCGAAATGTCTGATGGCAATTTTTCAACATAGCCTCTCGAGGAACAATTTTTCATCTTCTAGGCACAGACATATCAGAATTTCAGGGCTTTTTTTAACATAAAACTGACCGTGATTGACTCCTATCGCACCTGATGTTAAGTGCAGATGAGGCCAAAGGTGTAACTCACTGGTTCAGTAACAGCCTATTCACTCTTCTAGCCTTGAAGAGTCCTAGATTGTACTTATACAGACGATGGGAGCGAATTCAATTCCTTAGCAGTTATTTGCTTTGTTCCCATGCGGACCCACTAAGAATCGAAAACTTCACACACCACAGATAGATAGAATTTATTCGCAGACAAGTGTGCGGTTTTCCTTCAACTCATGGTAAAATTACGAATATAATTTCTACCACAAATTTCGTAAACCCAAAAGGGTGAACCTGGGTTCGAACTGCTGGGCTACAAGTGTTTTTTTACGTAGAAACGACTTGCGATTTATAAGCTACTATAAATATTAAGAATTCTCTAAAGTACAACTAACTATTTAATGAACAAAAGGCCACTGAGCATGAGAGTTTAGCGTTGTTTCGGGGTTTTAAATGGATTAATGAATCGTCAAATGAGTGTAGTCGGTGCTTAAATTGGTCGTTTCGTGCTTTACAGCGAAATCAAAATACTATCTGGGTAGTAAAGTGTAAACAATGGTCAATAATTAATAGCTTGAAATATAACTATGCTGAAGAACTGAAAGTGAAATAAGAATTACAGAAAGAAAAAAAGTTATTCGTGGCATTAGGTACAATCAGCCAAATAAGTGGTCTATCAATTTTCACAAAAGTTCCTATCAAATGAATATGTCGCTAAAGTCGAACTTTCAAGTTGACTATTTTTGACTTATGGTACAGTCACGTCTAAAAATATGTATACAAAACAAGGTTGCATAAATATGAAGCCATACATTGTATCAAAAATATTTATCTATTACTGACACCAAAAAATTGTATTCATTAAACTTTTTCAGTATTATGTAATCACAAAATGCTTCAGAAAGTTGCATACTTAAATAAATTCCATTTAAATGTATCCACCTCGTAGGCAAAAATAAGTATACATGAATGGGTTCCATATACATATAACCACACCAATTTGGCAAATATTTGTATACGCCGTTTGATTCATAAATATGTAAACACGATTTGATATTTTGATTCGTTTTGAAGAATTACTGTTTTGTTAAGATTACATGTCTGTCTCTTTCGTAACCTGCATGCGGGCAGGGACATACATACTACGAATCCATACTCCATTAAAATAATATTATATACTGGTGACCCGTTCCGGCACAACACGGTTACGGTATACATAGACCCCGTGAATCACACTATTTATTTGTGAAAACCGCATCAAAATCCGTTGCGTAGTTTGAAAGATCTAAGCGTACAGACAAAAAAAGCGACTTTGTTTTATACTATGGAGTGATGAATTGAAAGTAACTCTGTCTGTTCCGGTATCACGTCGAAACCGACTGGTTTTGACTGTCAAGGGGCTGAACATAGGGTACTTAGTTTTTATCTCCAAAAGCAACCCTTAAGGGGAGAAAATGGGGGATGAACTGACTGGAGTGAGCTGGATGAAATTTGGTATGGATATATTTAATTTTTTATACACCATCAAGATCACCAAATACTTGGAAACGTCCAGAGTGGTCATTAATATCGACTAAGCCAAAGCGATCAAGTTGTTCGGGTCATCCACTGAGGACAGATCCACTGAAGCATCTATAATTTGCAATCTTTAATCATTGTAATTTTAATTATAGAAGACAGCTTCTGAATGACGGTGACAGAATGGCGATCTTGCACTTGACAGTATAAGTATATGTAAGTAATTGATTTTAAAATGAAGTTCTTCCATGAAGCCAGTGACTTTCTTTTATAATATATAACCTATCTGAAGTTACAAATAGGTAGTGTTTTCTATCTTTAGTCTATACATCTTTATCTATTCACTTTAATGTGAAGTGTTGGAAGTGTGGACAAGTGCAAATGATGTCTCGCCCATTCGTACTGCAAACCAAGAACTGGCTACAGTGCGGCTCTACCACTAACAATTAACAATATAATTAAAATAAAAACAAAAAAATGCTTAGTGCACCTTTCTGAGAATGACCCTAAACTGAAATACTCAATATTTACAAGTCAATTCAATCTAAGGACTGTCAAGTGCGTCATAGAATAATCGTGAGATAGACGTATGCAGTGACAAGTCCGCACTGTTTTCGTGAATTGTCAAATCAGTTAAATATACAACTTACGATTCTATGCCAGTCAGACAAGGTTTGTTGTTGCAGTCCCGCATGCAGGTTACGAAAGAGACAGACATGTAATCTTAACAAAACAGTAATTCTTCAAAACGAATCAAAATATCAAATCGTGTTTACATATTTATGAATCAATCGGCGTATAAAAATATTTGCCAAATTGGTGTGGTTATATGTATATGGAACCCATTCATGTATACTTATTTTTTCCTACGAGGTGGATACATTTAAATGGAATTTATTTAAGTATGCAACTTTCTGAAGCATTTTGTGATTACATAATACTGAAACAGTTTAATGAATACAATTTTTGGTGTCAGTAATAGATACATATTTATGATGAAAATGTGTGGCTACATATTTTTCAATTTTTTTGTGTATACATACTTTTAGACGTGACTGTACAAGAGATGCTAGAGGTACAAAAATCAAAACAATAAACAAATCATGAATTCCAAAATATTATGTGATTGAGTGTGCCAAAATCTTTATTTTCACGTCGCAAAATCTACTTTTAGGCGATAAAATTAAAAAAGAAACCTAAAACGATAGACATATCTACTGATAGTGCACGATTTATCAATGTATTTTTTTTTTATTAATTTACTTAACATTATTTCATCTTGAAGATACAAGTCCGTCGCCATGCGTTTTACTGTGTCCTCAAATATTTTAAGCTCCTTCCTCTCTGACTTCTCTGATAGCATTTGTTCCAAAGACCGTATATTTCATAACCTACCCATAATCATGGGTAATACTATTTCAACTATTTTATTCCTGAGCCATCATATAACTATCTACCTAAGTGTTATAATGATTTTCCTTGTCAGACATTAAACAACATCATACGACATTTTCTGCGAAAAAGTTGGTTGGATAGTTCATTTGTGTAGAAAGAAAAGGATTTCGAGCTACATACAAATTCCCAGTCGAACCCGTATGCAGATTCTTAAGAGTATTCATAAGAAGATTTCTTAAGGTAGGTATTTCAGTTAAAGAATTCATGAAATGTCTTCGGATCACGGCAATTCGGATTTAGTGTTCGTACTCATACATAAGTGAGTACTCCGGTGAGTTTCTTGTCGGGTTCTTCTCAACAGAGGTTTTTTTCGGACCGGAGATAGATTCTTTATTGAGGTTCGTAAGTGCTTCTCATACCCTAAATTGAATAAAGCTACGGGTTGATTCCTAAATAGCGAACAAAAATTAAAACTATTATTTTTGTTCGCAAAATTTCTAGGCATTTCAGTGCATTAGCGCTCAAAGCAAACAGTTGAAGTTTAATTAATTGACATTAGCTAATTTTTATTAGTGAAAATTACCAATCGTATGGTCACTGTATTATACATGACAAGTTTGGTGGATTTTAGAATACTCAGATTTGACATTGTCAGTGTAATCTTTTTTACGTTCCCATGCAGCAAATAAGAAAAGGTTGTTAAAAAGCGTGCCATCAATGCTGTGTCTAAAAGCCTTCAACTTTTGAAGTAGAGTAACCACGAGATAAGAAAAAAAATATATTTAACAATTTATTAATTTACATATTTTTGCATATTCTTACGTACAAGGTGCATAATCTAAAAGTATAGTATAGAGTAAGAAAAATAAAACTGTTGACCACTAGTTGTATCATGTTTTTGAATTAGTCGAACAGGCAATTAAATTAAAATACTCCGGGCACCCGATGATGTCTCATAAAATCATGAAACGTGTAACAAGCGCATTGCCGCGCTCTAGCACTGGCTTACAATTTTGACGGCTGTTTACACACTTACTCCCACATTGGCGACATTATAAATTTAGACAAAACAAAAGTGGAATATTTACAAAACACAGTGATGCACGTTACTAGATTGCAATAAGAGAGGAAGTGAATGGAAAATCGCAAAGCTTGACATATTTTCTCGGTGGTGAAATACATCGAATAACGTCAGAACGGAGATGGAATTGGAGAGTGAGATAAGCGTGAACGTGTGGGTATGTGTACGCGTAAACCCTTCATTGTATCCGGCACCACGACATCGATGTAGTTATCTGGAGTTCATTCACCATGTATGTACAGTTCACTTATTATGACCAAATAAATAGATATTTTGCAATAAAAGTTATTACGACATAAATTCATCATTTAAAATAACTGGTTTTACTCGCGGCTTCACTTGCGTGAACCTTAGACCTAGCTGGATTTTATTACATTTACATAGGAGTTCCCAAATAATGAATCTTCATCATCATCATCATCATGTCAGCCGAAAGAAGTCCACTGCTGGACATAGGCCTCCCCCAAGGCTCTCCACTCAGACCGGACAGAAGGTTCTCGAATGGCGTCCGCGGACCGGGAGACGAGCTGTCGGTAGGCCTCCAACAAGATGGAGCGACGACTTGGTTAAGATCGCGGGATCGTGGTGGATGCGGAAATAATTAATAGTGGTCTTCATTTCCGTTCTCTTGCAGAATTTTACATCCCTACAATAAGCCCAGATAGTAGAGATACGTGTTAAACGCATACATTCTGGTCTCATGGGAAAATTGGGATAAAAAGGTAGCCTACGAGTTTCTCTGGAGATTCTAGATCTACATACCAAATTTTACGAATAGCCCGTAAAAGCACTGGTACACATACTCACACTTTTGCATTACAATATTAGTAGGATAACTTCAACCAGAACATTCCTGCAACAAAGTTTCTCAAAAGAGTTCGATTCATCCGTTCAACTGTCCCGTTTTTTTAAGGCTGGAACGTACCTACATCTGTCACTAAAGCGTAAAACCGGCATCGTTTACACTAAATCGCAAACAAATTAGCCTGTATTGACACATACTGAATGTCACCCGAGCATCTACCGGTTCTTTGACTCGGCTGGGAATAACAGCTTCCCTGGCGACGAGCCAGATTATTGTCGGCCTTAATGCATGGATTTCAAGTTCACTGTCACAGCAGATGGCTCGGCCATATGCCGTAATGCTATTGAGTGTTTGTTGCTAACTGGAACTTCAGTAGTCAGTTTAACTTTGACGACCATACTCCTAAAGCCAAGTGGTATAGAACCTGCCTACGAAGCTTGAGGTGGGTTGGATCCCCGGTCGGAGCAGACATTTGTGTGAAGAATACGGATGTTTGCTATCGAGTCTTGGGTTTTTATGTGTATTTAAGTATGTCTATCTATTTAAGTATGTTTATCCGTTGCCTAGTATCCATAACACAAGCTTTGCTTTCTTTGGGACTAGATCAATTGATCAATTGGTGTCAAGTGTGCCGTGATATTTATTTGTTTTGTCTGTGAGTAGCTTTTAGGGTTATTTTGCTTAAATATTATCATCTCGGCCTATATACGTCCCACTGTAAGGCACTGGCCTCCTCCCAGAATGAGAGGCCATATGTAAATAAATTGTAACTAAAATATCTTGAGAAAACAATACAAGAAATGCTGGGAGCAGGGAATAAAACTCGGGTTTTCGTCAGTCCGTTTCGTCAGTTTCATTTTTTAAAGCTCTGCGCAGGAGCGACACTAGCACAAACCGTAAACAAACCGCCATGACAAAGTCAGTTCACTTTATAGTTTGCTGCCATGACGGATCATGACATTTATCTATACTAATATACTAATACTAATATAGTAAACCTAATATACTAATACTATTATAAAGAGGAAAGCTTTGGATTTTTGGATGTTTGTTACGAATTAACTCAAAAACTACTGGACCGATTTTAAAAATTTTACCTTTACCTACGCGTCTGTGGCGGAAGCGCAAACCGCGCGAGCCAGAAAAAAAAATAGCCTATGGCACTTTGGAATAACGGCAGAACATTGTAGTAATGTTCTCTATTGCCGAGAATTTTCAGAAACTTTGTAGTCTTCATTACTGGAGCATGAGTCACGATGTCCCCAATGTAACACGCCTGCGAATGACGACACCCTCCAAATCGCGCGGTTGTCTGGAGTCAAATAGCACGGTTTATGCGGCCGTCGCCCTGTGGGTAACGGGAGATGGGCCATTGAGGCACAGAGCTGGGGAAGAAACGGAGAAGATACATGATCACAAATTACATTGTCGTACTATCTTCACGTCGCAGGGCTATGTGCAACATTAGACGTCCTACGGCTGATATGATGATGATGATGAATAGGTTATTGTTTTTGCGACCAGCTTGCAGTAAAATTTGTTATTGTTGCTTATTACACGTTGCAATCAATCTTAAAAAAAAACAATTATTTTGATGACAGAATCTGTACCCAGACAAAAGGTCAGATTTTAGCCAGAATTACTCTATTTCTTACGTTTATTTCCGAGGCTTGGCAGTTTTTGAATTTTGCCGTTCGGTCAAAAATCTTGAATGGGAAATATGAGAGGTGCCTAATGGTAGATGAACGTTGACAGCGTAAATAAGAGAATCAATAACACACACAGTTCGTGAACTCATGAGCTTCACTTCAAATTGCTGTGTATCTTCTTTTATACATATGTAGCATCTCCATTCTTTTCTCTACTCTGCTAACAAGAAGGATCCATGATACGTCTCCAGCCAGTACGGCTCATTGAGTTCGTCATAAATTAAATCCATGTTTGAGACTACATAATTCCAAGGTCCTAGTAAGGTTGACATGACAGTAGGTATCACCTTGAGCCCAAGGAATTATTTAAATGTTGAAAAACAAACCTTGCAGACTGTGACTACGGCCACTGAAATGTGGTGGTAAAGTCAAGGTAATTTTGGCAATGAATGCTACAAAAGCTTGGCAAAAAAGCGAAGGTGCTAACCACTATAAAGACCAGAAAAGCAGTATTTTGGTCATATAATGAGAAACTCTAAATACGAACTCCTACGGTTCATTGTCAGGAAAAAAGTCAGGGCAAAATGAAAACCTGAATGAAGACGAATCTCGTGGGTCAAAAATCTACGGACATGGTACAAACTATTCCGTGCTGCTGTCTCCAGGGTCAGGATCGATATTGATTGCCGACCTCCGGAAATAGGAGATAGCACTGCACTGCAAGAAGAAGAAGAAGAAAATAAAGTCCCAAATATATTAGTTATAGGTACATGTATGAGTGAGAATCGCCAATCAGATCATCTCTTAGGTTTCCAGTAGGTTTATTAATTTACACTTGTAACAAATGCTGAAGTTGATGATGGGGATGAGGACGAAAATTGCTGATAAGTACACGAGATACAACAACAAATTATACGTTGTGAACGTTATTATAGTTAGTAAAATTAGACAAAATATTGTTATATCTCGAGGGATTTCCCGCTTTTAATACTGGCTTTTTAAATAGTGTCCGACCTAAATTCCGTGCTTGTTCGTGGAATAATGGAAAACCTAGCGAAATAATTAATTTTTACCACACCTACACGAATTGAAGGGTCCATGGAAACATGCCTAGTCACCTTTTTTTATAAATTGACATTTTAATCTCAACATGTAGAACTCACAAAGTACTATATTTATAGACGACCAGATGGCCTAGTGGTTAGAGAACCTGACTACGAAGCTTGAGGTCCCGGGTTCGATTCCCGTGTCGGGGCAGATATTTGTATGAAAAATACGAATGTTTGTTCTCGGGTCTTGGGTGTTTACTATGTATTTTAAATATGTATCTATCTATATAATTATATTTATCCGTTACTTAGTACCCATAACGGTGGCCTGCCTTTTCGGCGAAATATGTTTCGCCAAATTTCACTTAGCAACCAATCTTTTGCCAAAGTTTCATTTGGCAAACAATTCGTTGGCATGACTTTACTCCGCATTTTTCTTATTACGCAACAATTTTATATTGCAAAATTTTACTTCATCACACTTTTATGTGGCAAATAATTATGTAGCAAATGATTGGCTTAGGCGAATAACAAATTGTCAAATAACATTTGCCAATTTTTATATTGCAAGGTTTTACTTTAAAATTTGTGCGAGCGAGCGAAGCGAGCGAGCAAGACGGCTCGGAGCAGAAGCGACTTGGATAGTTTAGGTTCAGAAGGCTAAGGCGGGAGCGAAGCGGAGCGTATTGGATTCTTTTACATACATATTCTAAGTAATACATAGGTACGTATACAGAAAGAATTTCAGACTGAGGAATTTTTTCACAGAGAGCTATAAACGATTTTCATATTTAGGTAAAAATACCTAACTTCTCGTAAGAAAAGTTGTTGGATTATTGTGTAAACCTATATATTTGAACATATAAAAGCATATTAAAAAATAAAAATCAGCAGAGCAATTTTTCGTTAGAAGTTACAGTGCAAAATGTTAAAAGTTAAATTTGCGGTATCTCTGATGTCGAAAAACAATTGGATTCTTTTACATACATATTTTAAGTCGTACATAGGTACGTATACAGAAAGAATTTCAGACTGAGGAATTTTTCACAGAGAGCTATAAACGATTTTCATATTTAGGTAAAAATACCTAACTTCTCGTAAAAAAAGTTGTTGGATTATTGTATAATTATAATCTGTATTACCTATTTTCATCATGTGCCAAGTTTCATAGACGGGAGAATTAATCGGGTTACAAAACCTTCGTTGGTCGGAGGTGGACCCTTCAATTACAGGTGTTAAATCGTTCATAAATGTCAAGAAAGAACGACCCATCGACATTACCCCGTCTATTAAAGTTTTTGTTACAGTTTCGGTTTTGACGGAAACTAGAGCCAAACCCGATCCTTCAGTTTCGGTATGAATAAAAAAGCGATTCAGTCGGTCACTGGTTTTAAATACCTTATCAAATGCTGTTTTAAAAACCATATAACTTAATCATCTAAAAACATTTCACCTCGTTAGCCCTCAAAACACCCTCCTTACGATAGCAGCCTACATTATTAATATTTCCGATATTTCCTGATAGCAACAAAACCATGGCGTGACGCTTAATATTAATGGCTGTTTCCGATCTATCACGCGGCCACGGATATGATATTTGGACTATTTTTGATTTATTGTATGAATTAAAGCTAGAGATGCTGTGAATTAGAGCGATAAAGTGCTACACAAAGTTAAATAGCAAATTATTAATTGCACATCAAATAAATAATTGCCTATCAATTTATTCTCATCATTTGTATACTTTTGTACATCAATTAAATTATTTCAATACAAATAAACTAAATGTTTAGCAAAAATGCAGATCATTCGAAAATATACATCAATCTACAATATACAAAAATACTACAATCACATCAAAAATACTGACTGCACAGCAAATTAATTAGATGCGTAGATGATACTCATTCTCATAGTAAAATAACTTTTATTGTCAATTTGGCACCGGAAAATGAGGTACGATGACGAGCGGAGCGATCCGATTTTAGTATCCCCAGGAAAAAATACAAGGATTTTACAGTACGATTATTTGGAGTTAACATTTGACAGATGGGCGTGCCTTCAGTCAATTTTCAACTTTGAGGTCATACAAATAAAGCCATTTTTAGTATACCGCTACCCACGTTAACAGGTTATGTAAAAACTTTTTTATTTGTATGACCTCAAAATTGACTGAAGGCACGCCCATCTGTCAAGTGTTAACTCCAAGTAATCGTATTAAACTAAATTCTCGTAGTTATTCCCAAAAAATACCACGGTCTTTATTGATGTTGTATTAATAAGCAACCGTGCCATGACTCTATTCTATGCCTAGTCCCTAAGAAGGCCCTAGTGGATGAAATTTCTATCGGTTCTCCAATCTTTTATCACCATTTTTGTCTACCGGATTTTGAAAAATTTGTATGATTTTTTTAAACATTGTCTGAAAAAAAAAAACACTTATTTCGTATCTCTATTGACGTAAAAGATCTAACATATACGAAATATACATTATTGGGTTCGTCTTCGACGTCTCTAAAAACTGGTCGAGGGTTTTATTTTGAAACTAATTAACACAAAAGTTATGGCCAGAAAACCAGTTTTTTGGCCTAAAATTGTTCAACTTTGATGCCAAATATCTCGAAAACAATGAACTTTGAGGTAAACATGGGATACTATATTGCTTAAAGCCGTTGTTGTTAATATAATAAGCTACAAAAAACATTACGATACCTCCTACGTATACTGGTACAAGTGACAAATTTCTGATTTTTAGTTTTTTGCAATTTTGTGATTAATATTTCCTTATTTACCTACCACAAAAATTTGCACGGATATTCCTATTAGTTTTGGAAATAAAGTGACGTATATGAATGCATCTAACACCGTTTTGCTAATCGGTACAACGTATACTGAGGCAACCGACATGCACCACTATACGCGGCACCGATATTGTCGCGGGGCCGGGGAAGTCCAGTGTAACTGGCAGTTGCCTCAGTGTACGCGCTAGCCGTCGCTGCGTGCGGACCGTTTAAACTGTTCTACGAACACATAATTTGATAGTATATATAAAAAAAAACATGTTTTGGTCTGACAATTGCGGAGGGCAAGACCACAATAGCCGTATTTCTCATAGACAGTCATGGAAACTAAATCCAATGTGCTGATCCTTTGATCCTCTCCGTGATCTCTGTTGATCTCTGTTGTTCGTCTCTGATGATCCTTTTCGTGATCTATTTCGCTATGATTTCTTTGGCAAATGTATGGGATGTCAACATAACATTGGTAGTACAACGGTTCCACCCCAGTACCAGTACGTGATTCAGTTTCCTCGGCTATACCTACATGTACGCGTGCTATAAATATAACATTGCAGTATTACATTGCATTCTGGTAGTTGAGCATCCCCAAAAAGAAGGCGAAGGCATGCATGCTTTAATTAAAATGAGAACAGTAAATTTCAATATACCTACAGGTTGATAAAAAAATCCTGTACTATACTGGAACCCATATTAGGGCTACTGATTACTAATACGATATAAGTGGGAAAACATCGAAATTAGAGTCTTCTTGCGACTCCACTTCCATGCAAAACATTTTTTTTTCGAATCACAGTATTTTTCTACTTGGATCATATTAGTAATTAGTAGCCTTAATGTGGTTTAAAGTATAGTACAGGTTTTAATAACCTCCTATACACATTTTTTTATACACACCTAAGAAATGGTACCTGGCTATGTATATGGCGAAAACGGGTAAACCGTATGAAGTTATAGAAGTTTCCCTCCAAGACTCAGAAACAGACACAAAATTTAAATCTATTGTCAAGAAGACATTAATATATAAGGCGTATTATTAAAATTAATGATTATATCATGGATAGGGAAATTTGGAAATAATTCCGATCCGCATTGGCGAGTGCTTACTCCAAATAGCGAATTGAGAACTGTTTTAAATATGTAGTTGTGCTAAATACTTGTGATGTATAGATATCACTAAAATATGATTGTAAATCTGTTTACAAAATATACCTAGGTTTATTGCCAGACTCTTCTCAACAGAGGTTTTTTCGAACCGGTGGTAGATTTTTTTGACATTCATAAGTGCTTGTTACAATCTAAATTGAATAAAGATATTTTGACTTTGACTCAATATTTCATGTCAAAGCTTGGCTTAAGCAAAGTGTGTGCTAATCAGACTCGCGCACGAAGGGTTCCATACCATCTATACAACTTCATTAGGATTAGCAAAAAACCGGCAAAAAAATACATTTGTTGTATGGGGGCCCCCTTAAATATTTATTCTGTTCTATTTTTTGTTATATATATATTATATTGACTACAGTTATACATAATCTGTGAAAATTTCAACTGTCTAACTATCATGGTTCATGAGATACAGCCTGGTGACAGACGGACGGACAGCGAAGTAGTATAAAGTAGTAGGGTTTCCGTTTATACCCTTTGGGTACGGAACCCTGAAGAGGCACAAAAAGCTAAACCGTTATGTGGATACAAATGGGTGCGATGCGATATATGTATCACATGAGGAACCTTTCACAATAAAATACGAGTACACATTTGAACAGGAATACGAATCCATTGAATGTGCTTCCATTAATTTAAAGCACTTAATACAATTACTTTTCTTAATAAAACCATTTATATTTCAAGTGAGGTTTTTTTATAAAGGTATATTTCTGTATTTTGTATAGCACGTTTAAAACATTACTAGCGGTATATTGGTACAAGTGGCATGCTAATGTTAGCGTATATTGATGCAAGTGATAAAAACGTTTATAAATCAATAGATGAAGGTAAAAGAGCATCTGTTTTATTGTTCATTGCAAGCCATATAAGTATTTCATCTAAAAATTCATATACAATATAAAAATATCGTTAGATCAGTAATCTACGCATTACGCCGTATACTGGAGCAAGTGGTAATTAGCTCAGTATACCGCACAACTACAAGATGTAAAATACGCGTATAGTAGTGTATCTGCAATTTTCTCAAAAACTATAAAAAATTCAAAATTCCATGAATACAGGTAGAAAGCAAATATTTTCTTTGGAACAATGCAAAATTTTGAAAAGTTATATCATCAAATGAGAAAGTTACAGGTTTTGGAACCTTTGAACAGCTCTCCTGTAAATTTATGATTATGCACTTGTACCAGTATACGTAGGAGGTGTCGATTAGAAAACTAAGGAATTCAGATCGAAGGTCATTGGGGCATGGGATCCCCTTAATATCAAAAAGTCAATTATAGTAATTTTGAAAAAAAAAAACTTCTAAAAGTCTATATACAGTCTGTATAGTCAAAAGATACAGCTATTCAAAAACTGTTTCCATACAAATTGCCGTAACCGGAAAACTTATAGGTAGTTATAGGGTAAAAAAGCCTATACTCCTTTTTGCCCTCCAACAAACGCTATTAAGCAGTTATCGCCCCGTTTACCGCCCGAGCGCGTTATCGCAATCATTACGCCCTTATCGGCGGTATTTGATTGATGTACTCGTAAAGATTCTCGCAACAGGTGGCTTCCCGCCTTATGTTTATTAAGGTCGGATCGGTACAGACAGCAGCGACTGCTTGGGAAAATTAATGTTTTATTACTTTTGCTATATATTTTTTGTTCACAATTAAATTAATACCTAAATAAATAAATATCATGGGACAATTTACACCAATAATTGACCTGGTCCCAAACTAATTGGATGGTTTTGTTTGGAATAGGATCGTGGGTTCAACCCCCGTCTCGCACCTCTAATTTTTCGAAATTCATGTGCGAAATTACATTTGAAATTTACCACGAGCTGTACGGTGGAGAAAAACATCGTAAGGAAACCTGAACAAAACTGCGAAGCAATTCATTTGTGAAGTTCCCAATCCGCACTGGGCCCGCGTGGGACGTGCGGCCCAAGCCCTCTGAGAGGAAGCTTGTGCCCAGCAGTGAGTCTTATATGTATAGGCTGGTGATGATTTGCTTAACCCTTTCCCTGCCGACGGTACACGCCACGCCTCGGTTTTATTTAGACGGTGTTTCGTTTATTACTTTCTACAACTGTCCGCGGAAATAGACGCAAGGTTGGGGTTAAGTTCGGCAACCGAAAGCCGAGACGTGCCGAACTTTCCGATTTGCTTCGTGACCGAGTTGTAAATGTATTACTTAGGTATGAACTTGGACCTAAGTGTATCTGTAGTCAAGATACTCAATGGAACTTAATTGTGAGTGGTAGAAAGTGGTTTAACATATTTATATGTTTCGATGTTATTTATATTCACTTAAAATAATTGATATGGCAAAACAACGTTTGCTGGGTCAGCTAGATGTAAAGAATATTTCAAAACCTACTTCGTTAATCATTAGCGATCCCTTCAAATAGCGAACCTACTGTGTTAAAAATAAAGTTGTGTTAAATACTTGTAATGTATACATATCATTTAATAATATTGTAAATCTGTTTAAAAAAAAATATATATACTCGTTGAGTTTCTTGCCGGATTCTTCTCAGCAGAGGTTTTTCCGAACCGATGGTAGATTTTTTTGACATTCATAAGTGCTTGTTATAGCCTAAATTGCATAAAGATATTCTGACTTTGACTTTGACTTTGATTTCTTAAATTGTCTATTTTTTATCTCCTTGTTAACTTAAACACCCTGTATCTCCTAAAGTATTGATCGTAAGGCAAAAATGAATATATAACGTTTTAAACTTTCGTGATTCTCACTCATAGTCAAAATACCATATACGGACTTATCACGCTATTTTTACACAAGTAACATTTACCTCGACGTTTCGGAAACGTTACAGTTGCCGTGGTCACGAGTAGACTGACCGTAGTCTACTCGTGTCTGTAGTCTACTCGTGACCACGGCAACTGTAACGTTGCCGAAACGTCAAGGTAAGTATTACTTGTGTAAAAATAGCGTGATAAGTCCCGTATATGGTATTTTGACTAAAAATGAATATGACCAAATTTGTAGAAAATTTTATGTAAAAACTTTTGTCCGAAGTAATTATAATGCTATTCGTACAAATATTCGAGATATGAGGAAAAACCTGAAAAAAGGTACCTTCAACTCCCCCCCTTACACCCTCAGCACAGCCCTCACCCTTGAGGACTTTTAGAGGACTTTTACTTTGTTCATCTGGATACCGCAAGGTATAACTGTGCCAATTTTCAAAACTACACGAATTTTTCCCTCTGATTTTATTAATTTTCTTACCCTAAGATGTAAGTATGAACTTGGACCTAAATTAGGGCGTCTGTAGTCTGGATATTCAATGGTACCTAATTGTGACTGGTAGAAAGTTGTTAGCTAATTTATGTTTCTGTGTTATTTTTCGAGTTTAAATTGAAATGATACGGACATATATAGGTGTCCTGGCTTTGAAAAACTTGAAAAACGAAAAATATTTTATTTGCCATTTTAAAGTACATTACGTAAGAATTGACATAGCGAATTAACCTAAAGGTAGGAACTAGAGTTTGACAGCGGTTCTCGGTTCAGCGGTTAAACGCAATGTTCGAATCAACTCGCAGAACTAAGCTTACTTTTGTTCTGCTACTTTTTAAAACGTGATCAGTGTTTATTTTTAATGTATTCAAAATTGAAAGCAGATTAATTAATGTTCAGTATCATAAAGAGATGTCAAATCTCAAATTATTTAAAGGCCCTGTTATTCAAACCAAGGAAATTTTGTCCTCGTTCAATGAGACAGCGATAACACCGCCATATCCGATACACTGATTTATTGATAAAATTTGAGGATCAATAAATTCATCATCCCAGCCTATACAATACGTCCTACTGCTCGGCACAGGCCACTTCTCAGAATCAATAAATTATCTAAATTAAAGTTATTCGAAAATGTTACAAAAAAAATAGCACAGTTATTAAATAAATTTAAATATCACGGGACATCGAAACCTCGTATTTAAATGGTTAGATGCACCCTGCATAATACACATGTGTGTAGGAAAACACGATAGTCATGTTGTGAAAAAATGTCTTTAGTTGACACGTAGAGAAAAGGGAAGCCACCAACTATATAGATAACATTATGTCTGTATTAGAAAAATATGAAAAACTTTTTCTTTTAATATATTGACCCGAATAACTCACGTCTTAAATCGAGTTTAGCCCTTCCTCTTCGGAGCAACGCGGCTCGGCGGCTGCTGCAACACGCGCACTGCGCGCCGCCGCTCTGCTCGCGCGACTACTCGACGAAACTGACACCGGCACATAACTACCCGCATCTTCATCATCATTTTCATTATAACTGTCAATATTTAATATGAGTGAGTCTCACGGTAGTTTCATGTTCAAACCTTTTTTTTACAAAAATCACCAAATTAAATTAAAACACCCTTGTTCTTTAGAAAAAATCTAAAGTACTCAGGAATTTAATTAGTGCTTTTAAAATAAAGTAAAACTCATTAACATTAACTAACATCATAAAATTCATTAACTCATTTCTTATTGCTGTTTCCAATTACTTAACTATATTTCTACATAATATGTAACGTAGTTAGCTGTCTAGAAATAACCGTCTGTAACATTCTCAACAGGACTAGGCTACCTAGACAATCTATCTAGACAAACACACAAAGGATACCTAAGCCACCTCTTGTTTAGCATGGTTTAAGCCGTCATATTAACAATGCTGGCTGGTCTAAAAGCACGTATGACTGGAATTGCCCTAAGCCCTAAGATTATTTTTACACTACCTACTTTCTGCCGTCGTCCACAAATTACGCACACTAATGTCAAAATATTACGTTCCTACAAATGTATATTCTTTATCTTCGCCTTGTTTGTTTCATTACGCGAGGTCGTCGTTCTGTAGCAATTGATAGGATTTTTTTTTCGCTGCAAGCTAAATCAGATCAAGCTTGCCCCTCCGCCACCACAAATATACAATAGCTACACAAGGCAAAGTAACGCCTTGATCATTCAAATATGAAATTAACACACAAATCCGTATTATGTTACTAATGACCAATCTTCAACTCTCATGTAAATAAATTTTCATTTTCCTAATTTTTCGATGTTTCTATAAAAATGGTACCTACTTACCTTAAAAGTGTTACAACATAATATAAATTTGGAATGGGTTGATTATTAGCTTTCATTTGATAACCATCCATACTAATTATTATAAATGCGAAAGTGTTTGTGTGTATGTTTGTTCGTCTTTCACGTCGAAACGAAGAGGCGGATCTACGTGATTTTTGGCATAGAGATAGTTTATGGACCCGAGAGTGACATAGACTACTTTTATCCCGAAAAAATGCACAGTTCCCGAGGGAACAGCGCGCCATAACCGAATTCCACGCGGGCGAAGCCGCGGGCAAAAGCTAGTATTGTTATAATTGAAGAAAATCTGTCTTCCATATTCGCGAAACCATTTTGAAATATTATATACTCTGTCACTCCGACAGTTTTAAAGAATCGAATGATACCTCATGTTGATAACCGCCCAGCCAACCGTCCAGAGAGGACCTAAAAATATATGTAAGTAATATTCAATTTCATACGATCGAAACAACTTAACCCTCCTTCGGGCAGTCGGGTTCAAAGGGGAAAACGTCTGCTCCCGACGTAATTGCTCGATGCTAGCAGATAATTATGTCCAACCTGAATGTTTATAGTCAGAAGCAGCTGGGCTACTACGAAACTCTAAAATCGAAGTTCGTATCGTACCGTCTCGGCGACGCTTATATTATTTAATACGAGAGTGAGAGGGACGGTACGATACGAACTTCGATTTTCGAGTTTCGTAGTAGTAGCCCTGCTGTCCTAGCTGAGAGATAGTAAGAGCCCGCTGACAGCGCGACATTTATCCTAGGGTTACCACTTTACTGTGTACTACTAGCTTTTACCAGCGGCTTTGCACGCGTGAATGGGTGACACCATTTACCGGCCCGGATAATACCGACCCGATTTTTTGTGTATGTATACGGCCATACAAACTCAAGTGAAACTGCGTGAATCATTTAGCAGTCGAAAAAAATTTGGGGATATTATTTAAAAAATATGTTTTTTCACTGCGTGAATCATTTAGCAGTCGAAAAAAATTTGGGGATATTATTAAAAAAATATGTTTTTTTTGTGTTGTAAAAGAACAAATCGAGCAAAATTTCATGTCTCTACGCTAAATGATTAAGATTTTGAGATTTTACATAGACGCAAGCCTCCTTTAGATAGCCTATTTTAGCGTGAAAGAGTAACTAATACACACACACACACACACACACACACACACACACACACACACGACACACGTACACAAACTTTCGCATTTATTCTATCCTTCATAACGGACGCGCGTGGCTTTAAGGTACCTAAAGGAAAACAACGTGGGGAAATCTGAATACGAGTGTGTAATGGTAATGACCGGTTAAAAATAGTTTATTGACTCAGGCGTTACTTTGCGGAGGTCCATATCAATGAACTAAAACAGTTACTTTGCTCAACCGCGTCCTTACAGGTCCTTATTAAGATCGAGGGTGACCAAAGTAATTGTTTTAATTCATTAATATATTTTAATTTGCTATATCAACATTTCCTATAATTAAAAAAATCAAATAATACTCATATGTACTACTACAGAGAAGACCAAAGGAATGACTATACATTATCCATACGCACGCTTGAAAAACTTAGCCCTTTTTCGGTCATCATCATCATCATCATGTCAGCCGTAAGACGTCCACTGCTGGCCTCCCCCAAGGCCCTCCACTCAGACCGGTCTTGTGCTTTTCGGATCCACCGCGATCCCGCGATCTTTACCAGGTCGTCGCTCCATCTTGTTGGAGGCCTACCGACAGCTCGTCTCCCGGTCCGCGGACGCCATTCGAGAACCTTCTGACCCCATCGGCCATCAGTCCTGCGAGCAATGTGCCCCGCCCACCGCCACTTCAGTTTCGCAATTCTTCGGCTTTTTTGGTCACTTGGGTAAAAATCATTAAAATAATTATTTACCAGTCAACCTTGTAAAGCTGGCAATCCTGCTTTCCATTTGGGTGCGCAAAATAAATGACATTAAATGCTTTCATGTAAACAATAGGATAAATCGCGACGAAAACTGGCTTCTTTAGGTATTTATTAAAAGCTTTATCCGAGTCAAAAGAGAAAGTGCTTTTAGGGTACAATTTGGACGCAATGAAATCACTTATAAAGCCAAAACGACGACTAAAAAGAACTGCTCGGAAGTTTGTAAAAAAAATAGTTTAAAAAGTTAAGGCACTCGTATTTCTAGATTACCTATTCAAGGATAAAAAGTAGTTTTAGGTTACACAATACAATCCAAATATTTATTTATTGCACACCACGAAATGTAGAAAAAAAAACAGAAAATATTTCTATGAACATAGATCGTACTCGTCAAACTGAACGACATAATCAGCGACTTTAAAAAATAAGTAGGTTTTTATATTACACTTCAAAGTTTATACGAAGAAGCAATGTAAAGCAAAATGTTTGAGGTTTGTAGCGCGACAGGTGACGTCAAGAGGACTCTTGGATGGCGTACATTGAAAACATTTTTAACAGTCGCTAAACTAATATCGTTCAATCTGACGGCTATTATCTATGTTATTTTAATAATTAGCTCCTGTTACATGCCTCATTCGGGAGATTACAGATGAATAAGAACTCTATGGTAGGTATTCAAAATAATATTAAGGGGCTGTTTCACCACCCATTGATTAGTCTTAACTGACCGATAAATGTGATGCTGTCTTCGTCTATTCGAACAAAACAAATAGAGACGGCATCACATTTAACCGTCTGTTAAGACTTATCAATGGCTGGTGAAACTGCCCCTAAGTATGGCAAATTGGTGGTTGAAAAGTCATGGTAGCTTAATGGTTTAACGTGGGTTTAACCTATGGTCTCTCAAGTAGGGACTCGCAAGTCTGACTTAAAAAATTCAATGGTGTGTATGAGCATTACATTGCTGTGTTCGATTGTTCAATTCAAACGAGTTACCTTTACGACTTCGCGATGTAATACTTCCACGATTATTCTTGCACGTCTAAATAGGGCATACCATGGGCATATTAGGCAAAGCTCTGCGCAGGGGGCGACACTAGCGCAAACCCATGACTATGCCTATTTTTTTCAACCTGTATACTCTATGTGCTGTAAGTTTTTGCGAATAGTGAATAAATGTTTCTTTCTTTCTTTCTTTCTATAGATTCCTTTCATTTACTTTCATCCATGATATATTTATTAGTAACAAAATAACATGATTTTTTACATCGATAGTAACGATAGAGCTATATATTTCCAAAATTTTAATTCAAATAATACAAATATTACGATTACTTATAGCATTCAAGATACTTACTCAAAAAACTGTTTACAGTTTTGTGCTACTGCTGCACTCTGACGGGAGAAAACTTCAGTAATATCGAAAATACAAACTGAGACATGGATGCACAGAAAAACCAGAAAAAGAGACCAGCGCTGGGAATCGAACCCAGGTCCTCAGCTATCCGTGCTGCGTGCTATAACCCCTACACCACCGCTGGACAGGAATCTAGGCACGAATTTTTCCTATGCATACATATCTCAGGTTGCTTATTTCTACTACGCTACTTATGCAGCAGCACTAGCGACATCTATGTTCCGCTCTCATCGAGAGACGTCACATTCTTTCGGAACCAACCGCTCACCCAGACAAGAGATGTCGTTACTAAGCAATCAAATTATGGTTTCACGGGATACCCGTAAAAGTAACAAACTTGGAGTTGAAATAAAAAATACAAAAAGACTCCAAAAAACCAATCATAACTTCAGTAATATTCCCTATTGGGCTTTAGGTATGTGCTAGCCCTATGTGTATCTCGGAAATCAGGGAAATTAATATTTTCGCTCTATCTATTGCTTTCGCTTGAGTCGCCGGCGTTTCGCTCGCTTGGTTCGGAGCGATGGCCAAGTGCAGTGACCCGTTTGCCGGGAATCACAAACCGAGTATTATGAGTCTTTAGTATATACCTATTGAATGGACATGATACAACTGACTGATGTATGTTATATTATAGAGGTATATTCAGTTGTTTTGACGACCGAATAGCTAGTGGTAAGAAACCTGACTACGAAGCTTGAGGTCCCAGCTTCGATATCCGGTCGGAGCAAATATTATGTATGAAAAAAAAACGGATGTGTGTTTAAGAGATTTAGGTGTTTATTCAAGTACTTATGTTTATTTGTTGCATAGTTAGTATCGAAGCTATACTTACTCTGGACTCCTTTACTTCCTATGAGCTAGGTGCCTAACTATCCTTCCTAAGAGTCAACAGTTCTGTGATTAATAATTTATTGAATCAGGCGTTACTTGTTGCGTTTGTGTTGCTCTGAAGATGAGCTCTGGTTGAGTTCGAAACGCGTCAGTGCAGTGTGCAGTGTGGTGGTGTTGATAGATGGATTTGTGTGATTTATGTGTGTTCTTACAGGGGGAGGAACTGCATGAACGCGCATGTCTTGCATAAGCGTAGCTGTCATAAGGTCGCGGGTGAGCAAAGTGATTGTTTAGTTCAGTTCTATGATATCGTAATAATGCCTCGCTCACCGCCAGTTAACCCTTTCAACGCTTTCATATTTGAATAAAGCGATCAGTGACACGCCAAGCACTGTTGCGTTATCGAAAATGACGAATCTCGCAGTGTTGGGCAAAAAAAAAATAGATTTTATTCATGATTCATGACTGAAGTACCTACACCTTAGTCCTGGCATTTTTGGCATTTTTAGGTGTTATTGGAGCAGGCACGACCGCACGAGAAATGAATTTAAATGAAATTTATTTGCTTGAGACATGGTTTTTTTATCCGACTGAATGGCAAACGAGCAAGTGGGTCTCCTGATGGTAAGAGATCACCACTGCTGGGGTATTGCAGATGCGTTGCCAAACTAGAGGCCTAAGATGGGATACCTCAAGTGCCAGTAATTTCACCGGCTGCCTTACTCTCCACGCCGAAATACAACAGTGCAAGCACTGCTGCTTCACGGCAGGATTAACGAGCAAGATGGTGGTAGCAATCCGGGCGGACCTTGCACAAGGTTCTACCACCTGCAACATTATTAACATTAAGGTGGAACAACTAACAGGCGGCGTTGCTGGTAATAATGAAGATCGTTTCTAAGTAAATAAGTAAATACCAGCTGTATACTGGATTCGAAGTCATACTAATGAATGACGTCAACATTGAAAACGGTGAACACATATTATAAGAACATACACACATACAAAACGTATTTAGGTGATATTAATGTCTGCAATGGAATTGGGTCGTTTTAAATACGAAACGTCTGGATGTTTCCACAAGTCACTTTGTAATTGCTGCCCTTAGGCTGTAAAGTAAACGTTTTATTAACATGACAAATGTAACGTGCTGCCAAGTATTAAGATTCAGTACTCGCACCTGCTTTGTAAAGTCGACTTCAATTGCTTTACCAAAGTTTAATTGATTATAGAGTTATTAGGAAAACTATATTTATGTATGATAATTACGTGAACCAAACATTAAGCCGAGTTTGGACTTGCAAGAAAAATCGTGCAAGTTGCATTACACTGCGGCGCTCGATTGACCACTACAAACTCGTTGGCTTACGGCCTCGCAATGTAATGCAATTTGCACGATTTTTCTTGCAAGTCTAAACTCGGCTACAGGTTAACGTTTTTTTGAAATATTTTAAACAGTTGTTACATTAACGGTAGTGACATGAAAATGTATGTACAGTCGGCAGAAAGTGGTCTACCAGTTTTGACAAAAGTTTCTGTGAGATCAAATTAATCACTAAGGTTGACTTTTCTAACGAGTGTAAGAGATGCACAATATGACGTTATTGTCTATTATTGAGATTCCTGACATTTAAAGTCATGGGTTATATTATTTTGATTTTGACCTTTGTTATAAATGCAGTAGGCTATTATTTGCGGTAATGTTATATATGATTCCCTTCAATTAAACCATTTCGATCTTTTTTCAAGAAAAACTTTTTGCAAATGAAAAATAAATTATCACTGACAAGTGTCAAGTATTTTTGTCAACGTAAATTCAACAAAAGTGTTCTTATATATTATTCTAATTTATTTCGGTAATGCCTCGTAATTTATCAAGAGCCGAACGAGCTAATATTATAGCACTCCATAACGAGGGCTTCAGTAATAGTTGGATTTCTAGACATCTAAATGTTTCCGTAAGTATCATTTAGTTCACCAAGACGTAGTTCAGCGGCGGCCTTACCCATTGCGAGGCTCCGGACGGCAGGTCTTTGCGAGGTCCTTAATCCTTCGTGAAAAGTATGTGAAGTGATTCTCATTACTCCTATATTTATTTGTCTTAATTTTAGAGGCAAGCAGTTCGTTTATGGATTACACGTGATGGCGAAGAGGGAAACTTAAATGATCGTCATCGCAGCGGTCGTCGTCGTGAAATCTCAGACGATCAAGAGAAATGATGAGACGTGAATATGATAATAATGGTTTCGTGCCGACTAAATATTTTGCAACAATGTTGATGTTACTACTCAAACAATCAGAAATCACTTGCATTATATGGGCTTGCATTATAGACATTACGCAAAAAAAAAATGGATATGACTGAAAAAGGACTGAAAATCATAAAAATGCTCGATTGAATTTCGCCAGACAGCACTTAGATTTAGATTAGAGTAATACTGTGTTCTGTGAATCCCCTGATTTAAGCCCAATCGAAAACCTTTGGGGCCTTATGGTTCAAAGATGGTGCAACCGCCACGAGCGAACACGCGAAGCTCTTGAGCGACACTGTAATGAAGTATGAGAGGCAACCCGCGGGTCCGATCTCTGCCTACAGCTAGTAGGCTCAATGAGAGACCGTCTTCAAGCAGTAATTGACGCTGATGGCGGATACACTAGATATTAAAAGGATAATTTTATATTTTGTTTCTCACAACCAGAAATAAAGACCGACAGCTGACGTTTCTTATTTACTAATTGGTATTATAATAATATAAAATGATTATTCAATAAAGATAATCTAATTGTTTCTTCTATCATTGTTAATTATTTTGCAAAGCTAAATAAAACAGAGCAAAAAATTACATTTTAATACAAATATATTTGTAGACGAGCACTGTTTTAGTTACGCTGATAGATAGGAATAAACTTGAAAATTGGCTCTAAATTCGCGATGATAAATGATAATTGAATTAGTTAATTCGAGAATAACCAAAGTGACTTTTGAACCCCATAGTAACTTCAGCCGTTTACGAATTGGCCGACTTATTGAAATAATGCTTAAAAAAACACGACGATGTCAGCTGTCAATTCAAACTTGACACATGGCATGACGTAAATACATAATGATAAAGAGAGCAATTGTCACTGTCATAACATTATTGCAAGGAGAAATCGACCTTGTTGTCTCATGACGTTCAAATGAACATCGACCGTAGGGTGGTAGACCAATTTCTTGGCTGACTGTACAGTCAAGGAAACTGAATCACTTACCAGGAAGCACCCAGGAAGCAACCTTTGTGCTATTAACGTCATGTCAGTTTGACATCCCAAACATTTGCCGAAGTTAGTTAGTTATGAAAAGTTTCCACCCTGGTACGTGATTCAGTTTCATCAACTGTACCTATTTTATAATCTGTGACAGTGTATGTTAGCAAGGAAATGAAAATGAATTTGTTCGTCTTCAAAGCTAAGCCTACCGAAAATAGAACAACACGATTTCGTCTTTATTATGCTAGGTCCGCGAACGCGAACATTCGCTTTATCGGGATGTGTGTAGCCGAATATTCGCGAATACTTTGGCACTTCGGGCGAAGCCGCAGCCCCACTGTCGGTAAACTCGCGCACATTCTTTAGGGTTTCTTTATCGATCGATATTTCTTTGTTTGCTATGTGGCCATGCACAATGCCGTAGGCCGAAGACGAAGTTTTATCGCAATAATTTTTATCGCGATGTGTGTGGCAGCACCATTACCAACATAAATATCGTCCATTAGACCCGTTAATGTACGAAACTTTAAAATTGTTGTTAGTTGGCCGCGACCCACAACCGGCAATAAATAATTACGATATATTACCGAATCTGTGACTGCGATGGAGTAAAATCAACACAGGGCTGCCAAAATTATTGAAAATAGAAAAAAAATATATCCTACTATTTTATTTTACAATTATATCAAACTAGTGTTTACCCGCAGCTTCGCACACGTAAATCATTAGATGCAGCAGCTGAATTGAAATTTAGGGATTTTAAAAACATCCCGTGGTAATTCCCGAAAATTAAATCGTGGCTTTCTTGACGTTACATTAAAAACAATCATGTCCAATTTCATGACTCTCTGCCCAGTGGTTATTTTTTGGTAAGAAAGCATATAGGCATACATGCATGCAAGCATGCAAACAACAAATCAAACAAGCATAGTCTCAAATGTGCAGAAAATAGTGCAAGCAAGCATGCATTCAAGACTGTATTCAAGCATGCATTCAAGGTTGTATTCAAGCATGCAAGCAAACATGCAAACAAAAGATCAAGCAAGCGTACTCCCAAAGGTGTAAGCAATAATGTAAGCAAAGCAAGCATGCAAGCTATTTAGTTTAAATATTGATCACTTCGCTCGTGTAAATCATTAGATACAGCGGTTTAATTGATTCCTGTGGGAATTCCTGCAAATTATCGTGGTTTTCATTGACGTTGCTTTAAAAACAACCATTCCAAATTTAATTACACTAAGCTCAGCGGTTGTTTTTTCGAGATTTTATCCCTATCCCGTGGAAATATCGGGATAAAAAGTAGCCTATGTTTTATTCCAGATGTCCTTCTATCTACATACCAATTTTCATCCAAATCCGTCCAGCTGTTTTAGCGTGCAGGAGTAACAAACATACTCATTCACTCACTCACAAACTTTCGCATTTATAATATTATTATTATAATTATAATTATATTATATTATATAGTAGGAAGTAGGATAGGCTAAGATAGGACTAGTAAGAAGGATACATTAATTCAATGGATGGGTAAATATTTACCTCCTTATTCATAAACGACAATCAAACCTATTTTAGTTAAAATACCGCTAAAATTCGTTTGTCCTTATCTGTCACTTCGACATTTGTATTTGTTAGAAGGGGACAAAGCATTTGTTAGTTAACATAGGCTTGTTAAGTTTTATGAATAAGGGGGTTAGTGATTTAGCAGCGTTATGAAGAGATAATGCTCAGGGTCACATTTTTATGAAAACTGAAGACAAGAAGTACAGTGCTAAATGTCGCGTGATCAAAATTATTGCGTTGTGCTTATCTTTCAAACTCACAAAATTTATTGACATAAAAACACAGTACATGACAACAAAACCACAGTAAAAACATAAATAGAAGAAGAGAGAATAATTAGAGACGTTGTGACGGGATCGTGATAAAATCTCAAAATATCAACCGCCGAGCATGACCCTAGGTCATGAAACTTGGCACCGTTATTTATAATGCAACTTCAATGAAGACTACGATGTAATTTGTGGGAATTCCCGTGGGACTTTATATACTAGTAAGCATAGTGACAAGATACTCAAGCGAATTAGCTCGTTGAAGAGGCAATGGGCAGGCCATATAGCACGGAGAACAACCGTTAGTGCCGAAAGTTCTCCAATAATAATTATTTACTTTGTATAATAGCATTAATTATTATTTTATCACCGAAGCAAATTGACGTAAGTCAACTTTTGGTTCCAAACGAATAAGTGTGGCCGTTGATGGCGAAGCGAATCGCATGTTGTTTTTTTTTGTGTATTCTTTTTTCTTTTTGTTCGGAACCGGAAGGGTAAAGGCATCGACATCTATGCTGTAAGGTACATAGATGTCAATGGGTAAAGGAGACTGGCCTGTGCCTACGAGTATGTCTTCTTTTTGGTAGGTAACATTATAATTTTTAGTTTTTATTTTTTTAGCTGTAAATATTATCGGTCTCACTGTATTTTATTGTGTATTTTTTAATGTATGTATTGTGACCAGATGGTCCCAAAGGAAGACCAGCGCCGTTCGCAAGATCGGCAGATTGCTGATTTGGGAGCATTTCGTGACATGCATAACTATATTTCATTTTTTTCTTTATTTTATTTTTATCCATTGTTTTTAATGTTTGTCACGAAAAAAGTTGTACATTAGCTGATCAGGCCGTGCTCACCTCAGTATGGATAAAAATCTAGGCCAGCCCCCCCCCTGAAAAATAACCCTAAACACGCCAATGCCACCAACAAGAAAGAAAAAATTTATTGCCCATTAAAAAAAACATAGACAACTGACCTGCTTAAAGCCGCGGATTATGGGTGTATGCAGGCAACTTCCAACAGATGCAACAGAGCTCTATGAAGGAGGCCTATGTCCAACAGTGGACGTCCTACTATATATAGCTATTTAATTACAAAATACTTCTAGAAATCTTCTAAAATACCAAATAAATGGTCTCCCATCGCAACAGCCGAGGTCAAACTTTATGAGGTAACGCGCGGATGCTGTGGGCAGATAACGGGTTATTTCGATGGCTTTTCATAGAAAAATGGTCATAAATATGTTTAATTTTATGTGTAAACGAATTATAACGCATGAGATGGCGTAATTTTAGAATTTTCGGTTCGTTCGAAAATATACACATCTACTTTGCTAAGGAATGGAATTTACTAGCGTCAGCTGTTTTTTTGATGATTACAATTTAGCATAATTTAAAGCTAGAGTAAATAAGTTTTTAGAGCTATGTAAAATTATATAGGTAGGTTAAAGTCATACAGTTAAGCATAATACACATTTCAGACCTAAAATTAAATAAATATGTAAATAAAGACACATAATAACCAAATAATAACACGTAAGTAATGTAGATAAAAATATATATATTATGGGACAGTTGACACCAATTGACCTAGTCCCAAACTAAGCAAAGCTTGTACACTATGAATACTTAAATACATATTGAACATCCAAGACCCGAGAACAAACATTCATATTATTGAATTGAATTGAACCCGGGACCTCAAGCTTCGTAGCAGGTTCTCGAACCACTTGGCCATGCGGTCGTCTAAAGTAACATTAACACAGCATCCATATTACATAAATAAGATATAGATTATACTACGAATTCTGCACATAGAGCTTCTCCATCGCACTTCTAAGTTAATAAAATCTTAAACACTAAAGATTATAAACTGAGTACATACTTAATTTATGTTTGTAATTTTCTTTTCGCATTTTTTTTATGTGTCGCACAGGCGCAGCTGTCTTATACGGTGGTTATCATAGTTTAACTGATGCAGGTCTTCCCAAAGTAACGAAAGTTAAGAACCAATTCATTGATCACAATAGCTCATTGCGTCGCAAATGGCTCACATAAGTCTTGATCAATCTTTATGATGTCTAAATGTGGATCAATCGCTCATCAGTCAATAACTAATAAAAATTAATATAGTTATAACTCTTTAATAATCAGTACGCAGCGCAGCTCATAGTAAATGCGGGACTGAGAACAATATAGATCAACTGTCAAAACAATAGAGATTATATATATCGAAAATACAAACTGAAATGTAGATGCATACTCGTAGTAAAAACCAAAAAAATAAGACCAGTGCTGGGAATCGAACCCAGGTCCTCGGTATTCCGTGCCACGTGCTATACCACTACACCACCACTGGACAATGGTGGGTGGGTGGGTGGTGGGTTGTCCAGTGGTGGTGTAGTGGTATGCCGAGGACCTGGGTTCGATTCCCAGCACTGGTCTTATTTTTCTGGTTTTTCTATGCATCTATATTTCAGTTTGTATTTTCGATATGGGTTTTAGGGGATGACCGTAAAAGTAACAAAAAATTTGGAATTGAAATAAAAAATACAAAAAGATTCCAAAAAAATCATAAAATCCGCCAGATCACAAAATTCCTAGGCATATCGTGAAATGACGCCATTTCGTGAATTGGCTAAGGGGCATCCGCCATATCGTTCAAAATTCAACGTTTAACGATTTGCCTAGTGACGTTTAGGCATATCATGAAACGCCGCCATCATGATTTGGCCAGTTTAGGCAGGCTCGTGCGTTGTGGTCACTAATAATATTAACCACTCCTTGCTTCGTTCGTCGTACCTAAATTTATCTCTTTTTTTCGGCATATCACGATGTGCCCGGTATACTAGGAATATCGACGAATGCGTTGCTCTAATCGATCTGCCGTATTGTTTCTCAGGCACATCGTGTTATGACTGGCCAACTTTTAGGCATTTCGTGATCTGGCGGATTTTACGATCGGCCGCCGACATCAACATCCCTAAGTAAGGGTGCGTGTCTAAACTAGAAAGAAAGTAAGATTTAGGATTCGATTTGTAGCATTCGAACATGGCGGATGTAGACAATATCTAATTTTGCTATTTCAGTTTCTTTGGCTAGTTGAAATATTATTTTGATAGTGTTTTATGCGGCGATTAACCTTAACAGTGAAGAGTGATCACAAAATTCCATATTTCTCTCGTGTCTGACATTTTTTAATGCGCAAGTTGTGTCCACGTGGTTTCTGGAATTTTTCTATCAAGTTGCAAAAACTACAACCACCGTACAACGTCCCTCTCAAAGAGAGTTTACCTTGACACTGGCGAAATTGTCCTATTAATTAGGACAGAAAAGCCATATTTTAAAAGAGAAGAAGAAGAAGAAGTAAGATTTAGAAATCTTTGCAGTTTTAGTATAAACTCGCCACTATTTTCGCCGCGTGCGCCAGTGTGGCAGTTTTCCTCAGAGTGATACCGACCTTGGGTCCGGTTTAGCGTTGATAGTTGGAGTGATGAGTGAAGGAAACCGGTACCGGCTTGTACTGGGCTAAAATTAGACGGCTTTTGAGGAAATTATGAGCAATTACTAGTGGTGCCCTTTCTAACAGCTCGTGCACGACTGTGCGACCGAAGGGCTACAAAGAAATTCGAAAATCGAAGTTCGTATCGTAGCGTCCTTCTCACTCTCGTATTGAATAATATTAGCATCAGCGGGACGGCAGGATATAGTTTGAATTTTGCACTTCGTAGCATAGGGCCGGTTCCTTAGTACTAACATTAACGACAGACGGATATAACCAGGGAGCGAAACTTTGATGCCGTTTACGTCATTATGACGCAAATTGACATATTAGAGTATTTTTATAAAATATACACAACATATCAAAAAAGTGACATTTATAAGTACTGGCCGTCTCAAGTGTCAATAAAATATCCGTAAACTAAAGAGGCCAATAAGTTGTTAGTGATTATCTAATAATCTAGATAAAAACACTCTGTATGAAGCTTGACGTCATACGGCTGCCACCGGCATCAAAGTTTCGCTCCCTAGACATAACGAAAATGTAAAGCCGAGTTTAGACTTGCAAGAAAAATCGTGCAAGTTGCATTACAATGCGGTGCGAGTACTACAAACTCGCTGGCTTTACGGCCTCGCAATGTAGTGCAAATTGCACGATTTTTCTTACAAGTCTAAACTCGGCTTAAGGAACACAAATTGGCTGTGACAAACGGACAGAAAGACAACGAAGTGATTCTATATGAGTTCCATTTTAACCGCCGACGCAAAAAGACGAGTGTTAATATGTTTGACGCCAATATCTGTCGGTCTGACCAATTCAGATGCGGTTTTATGAAGCGAGTGTTCTTGCAGTGGTGTTTTGCTATATTTCATTAAAATCGGTTCAGCCGTTTTTGAGATATTGAACTTTGAAATATCGAGGATTTTTCAACTTACCTAACCTAACCTAACATAACCAAGGTTATTTTCTTTTCGAGGTACGGAATCCTAAGAAACGAAAAAAAAACTTATTTTTGAAGAGGGAGCATGTGTATCACTCCTGTCGTTAGTGCTTCATGGGAGAAGTAGTAGAAGTGTCGATAGAGCTACCTTGAAGATTTGCTAATAGGCTGAACAGCGTTGAGTGATAGAAACCGCTACATTTGGAGAAACTACGTATATTTCCGTCATAGATATAAATAAGGAGAGTAGATAGGTACATACGTTCATGTTTAGCGTGATCAATGATTGGACCAGATACAACTGCGAGGCGCACAGTTTTTAGACGTTCGACGTTTCGCGACGTAGTTGCTAATCACGCGAAATGTCACGTTAAACGGCGAAAGCGAAACAAAACAATTGGTTAAGCATTTTTAGGGTTCCGTAGCCAAATGGCAAAAAACGGAACCCTTATGGATTCGTCATGTCTGTCTGTCCTGTCCGTCCGTATGTCACAGCCACTTTTTACCGAAACTATAGGAACTATACTTTTGAAGCTTGGTAAGTAGATGTATTCTGTGAACCGCATTAAGATTTTCACAAAAATAATTTATTGAATCAGGCGTTACTTTGCGGAGGTCCATATCAATGAACTAAAAGAATTTCGTTGCTCACCCGCGACCTCGCGACAATAAATAAACACAATAAATTTTGGGGGCTCCCCATGCTTAGAACAGAAACTCAAAAAAAAAATTTCTCAACAAACCCATACGAGTGGGGTTATGGATAGGTCTTCAAAAATGATATTGAGGTTTTTAATAAAAAAAAAATCTAAACTGAATAGTTTGCGCGAGAGACACTTCCAAAGTGGTAAAATGTGTGTCCCCCCCCCCTGTAACTTCTAAAATAAGAGAATGATAAAACTAAAAAAAAATATATGATGTACATTACCATGCAAACTTCCACCGAAAATTGGTTTGAACGAGATCTAGTAAGTAGTTTTTTTTTAATACGTCATAAATCGTAAAGTAAAGGAAACTTTTATAATTATGTTACTTGCTGCTACGGAACCCTTCATGGGCGAGTCCGACTCGCACTTGGCCGCTTGTTTATATTTACCTACAACTATAGGGGTGGGACCTTTAATAGGAGCAAATAATTAAAACATAGATAGTACTCGTCAAACTGAACGACATCAGTTCAGAGACCATTATAAACAATGGAGGCTAAGGCTGTGTTTCCACCAGCGATGTGCGAGGATGTTGCAAGGAATGTGTTTTTCATGAACCAATAAACGCTTAATAAAATTCGCCTACTTAGTCTCGCTGACGCCACTATTATTTCATACGAGAGTGAGAAGGACGGCACGATACGAATTTCGATTTTCGTAGTAGCCCTACTTTGCTGTGCGTGCGAGGATAGGTAAATTTTATTAAGCGTTTTACTTACGTTACACATGTCACACACACATATGACACACCGACACATGTGCGATGGGGTGACAGTTAAAAATACCCAAGTGCGGGTAGTTCGAGATACGAGTGCCGGTACTATTCGTGAACAAGTGCGGGTAGTTCGAAAGACTCGCGCTGCTAGGCATACTTCACCCCAAACTTCAGTCTACTCGTGACCACGGCCACTGTAATGGTCGAAACGGCGAGGTATATATTACTCGTGTGTTGTGCGTGATAATTCCCATTTACGGTATTGAATTATGAGTCATTTAGTTCCAAAAATAACCGTATTTAATGCCTCTAAAAGTCAATCCGACTGCGTCGTAATTTGACTAACGTAATAAATGTTTCAGCATTTAACGGACATTCTCAAACACGCAATGTTTGCGGACGTAGATATAAGTAATTACTCCGACTGTAGTTACAGTTATGTTTCAGTAATTTCAGTTAAACATCAAAGACACGATTTCACGGATGATATTTTTTGAGCTACTAGCTCGTTTAAAATGTTAGTGTATTCTATATGATCTATTTGTTTTATACATCCGTATGAGTCTCCGTGTGGTGTCGGGTTAGAATAACACCTCTCCATTTCTTCCATGGATGTCGTAAGAGGCGACTGAGGACATAGGTTAAGGTACACCGTAGGCGACAGGCTAGCAACCTGTCACTATTGTACCGTTTTTGTCAAACTTAAAACCTAAAATTGCTAAAAGTGGCTCCGAAGCGGTAACGTTTCGTGTGCTCTGCCTACCCCATTTGGGAATACAGGCGTGATTTTTATGTATGTATGTATGTAATGATAAAACAACACTGGTGAAAACAAATGAACAGGAAAGAAATTTAATTTTCTTTTGTGCTATTGTTCCTTTCCCGCAATTACAACACTAATATTTCCTCTAAAAATAAGAGAAAATATTTTTTGTCATTTAAGTTTCATGTGGTTAGTAAAAGATAGCCAGTTCAGCATGACCCCTTTTACTGATTAATTCTTAAATATCTACGTCAACTTGTCATATCTTAGATGAAAGAAATACACGTTTTTCTTCTCCTTTCTTTCATCATCATCATCAGCCGGATTAAGCCGTCTGCTGGACAAAGGCCTCCCCCTTAGAACGCCACAATGAACGACAACTCGCCACTTGCATCCACCAGTTTCCCGCATCTCACGATGTCGTCAGTCCACCTGGTGGGAGGCCTGCCAACGCTACGTCTTCCGGTGCAATCCCCAGCCGCAACTTAATTGGTCCGGTACATTATATAAAGTTAATCATTAATAATTAATTTTCTGTTTTTACTGAAATACTTACCTAGTTCATCAAGTAATCAAGTAAAAATAACATATCAACACACGCGTAGTTTACCTAATTTAACGATGTTAAACAGTAACAAAACTTATTGTCTGTATACAAATACAAATTCACTCAGTAGAGCTAAGCAACAGGATACTTTTACCATAAAAACTAAATCAACTTAATCTGCCGTAATGACTAATAAATAAAAAAGACGGATAAACCAACGAAATGAGCAAAGCAACGTTTTTATTACCTCTTCTTTTTATACCAAATACGTCCAGTAACTTTTTACTGCTTTTGACTTCGTTTAACAACCTTTTCCCTCCATCCGCTGCATGAGAACAATAAAAAAAGTAATTCAAACTACGCGTTTGGAATACAAACTTACTGGCTGGCTAGATTTTCCCGCTAAAACGCAAACAGTTTTCTTGTTTTCCTTGGAGCCTTCAGTACCGGCTAGATGGGCAAGGCGAGAGGTCGCGCGCCTCTCTTCTGAAATCTAACGAACTTCCATCGCGTAAATATTATTTCGTGTTCCAAGTATATTTACTGATTGTTGTGTTACGTTGAAATATTTGTTTTGGTTATGTGATTGAATATGAGTTTTGTGATTTTGATTGAGTTTTAATTGAAACCATGGCTGATTTGGACAAGGAAGAGGAGTTCGAAGGTATGACATTAAATGTTTACTTACTTAATAAAATATTTTATTGATGTAATGAAATACTGTAATAACTTCTGTGATAGGACAGTGTTCCGTATCTGCTGACGTGGTTTAAAGTTATTTCAGAATTTGAGTAGTCCTCTTAATTTGGACTAGGAAGTCATTTAATAAATTATAAAGTAGGTAGGTAAATTTTCTGAAAATGATGTCTTCTACTTGTCTTTTTTTACCAGACACCATTTATTGGCTAATTTTGTTAGCAAAAGTATAATACTCGTAAGTAAAGTACTAATAAAATATTTACGAATTACTTCACTCAAAATAATAGGTAATAATATTGTTTTCCAGAGCCGTTAAATATGTATTTAAAATTATGTCGATTCACAGGAAACTGTAATTTTAGGCATTTTTAAGAAATGCTGTTTTTTTTGCGGTACCTAAGGCAGATTTTTTTGATTAATTTGAATTATGAACTCAATTCAAACATGAAATAAAAAAATGTCGTAACTCAAAATTTGGGGCTTGTCGAAATGCTAAACCTAGCCTAACCTAACCCAGCCGTATTTGCCGTAAAAATAATATTACAATAAAATAAACCTACTGTTAAAATAGCTGTCTAAGGGGCTGTTTCACAAATGTGATGCCGTCTCCGTCTATTCGAACAAAACAAATAGAGACGACATCACACCTAACCGCCAGGTAACACTAATCAATGGATGGTGAAACAGCCCCTAAATACAACAAATAATATATTTAGGTACAGTCCCAAAATAGCAAATAAACTATAAATGTGTTAACTAGACTTGTAATTATTTATACAAACTTACGTGCTAACTCTACAACTGACCAAAAAAATTAAAGGATTCTGTCTCAAGGCTAGATGCGTCAGGTTCATCGAGTTATTATCCGACTGCCCGAAAGAGAGTTATGTTTTACGTATTTGTACCTTTCAATTTTTTTACTCCTCTTGGTCAGGTTACTATTATCAACTCGTAACATAATCATAAGTAAATATTTTTTTTGAACAATAATATTATCAGATTAGACTGTCACCAGTTCAGGTGCAAATTACTAAACAAATTTTCCTACTATTTGAAAATGTGAATGTTTGTGAGTGTTTGAGTGTGAGTTTTAATTATTATTTACGTTGAAACAGTTGGACAAATTTGTATGAAGTTTGTTATGTATGATACAGGGAGCATTATTTTACGGCAGGGATTATTATTTTACGATAATATCATTATCGATATCATTTCGGTAGAGTCGATAAGTGAGAAATCACTATGACAGATCAAAAATGCCGTGAAAATTCCGGGCTCTGTTTAGGACGACTATCTGTGGAAAATGGCGAGATGGTTTCCTTCTACACTTTCTTTTCGTTTCAAGTACGACTCGCTGCATAGACAAATAAATAACGAACCCACCAACATACACACTTATTTACAAACGAACGTTGCAATTCAAACAAAAACATGTAAAAATACGATTGTTTTTTACCCACAAAATAAAAACAACAGACCGGAGTCACATACACGAAAATGCTCCGCAGCGTTTTCCCGAGAGTCAATAATGTTTTTACACAGTAAAAAAAGACAGTAAGCGACCTTCGTCGCGTCACATATCGTTTCAAATTTCACATTTGGGCCGAATGAGTGATCATCTTATTAGTCAACCGCCACGCTTTTCATTGCCTTCCTTTGACAACGAATTGTTAGTCAAGGTGAAAATACTTGATCTGCGTACAACTCGGAACAGTGGGGATGCGGTTAACAGTAGGTTAATGGCACTTCCTGATACAGAAAAATTAATAATACTTAGTCTTTTATTGTCTACACCTTATGAAACTGGAGTCCTTTATCTTGGTCGTCTGTTCGCACATCTTGCATCATCTGACAACAGCAACATCTTGATAGCGATAGCGGAGGAGCAAAACGGTTGTGATTTATATGGATCTCCGTAAAATAACGCCTCAAACAATCAATTATTTTACAACAAGAGCACGTCAGACCATGCTCAGAGTAAGGTTCCGTATCAGTAACTAGAAAGAAACGTACTACAGATAACATAAAAACGTTTTTGTTTTAGTGCACCAGCAAAAGAGTGTATCTTCATCGTAGAGCAGTTTTTCGGCAATACCACAAGAGTTCCGTTTTTGCCGTTTTGGCTACGGAATCCAAAGAACCTGGGTGTTATCCGCCTTCTATAAAAGACAATAAAAGACAGCGTGTGGCAATAAACATTGTTACCTTTTTGTCTTTTATTTATTCTATGGGATAGAGAATTCTTATTCTTCGAGGGGAACATAGCCGCAGGATAAAGGAAGTAATTAAGTAAACAAGCACAAGAGTAATCTAATTATTGTCCTCAAATATTTAGATATGAGTACCTAATATTACATAAATAAAGCGAAATGTTACAAGCGATAACTTTATATGACCCTGATATTTAATACACCGTCATACTCAATCAGTCGCAATTTCATAACCATTATGGCTTAGTTTTATCCAGTTAGAATAGCCGTTTCATAAATTGAAACTAGTTGAAGTCTGTTAAATATTAAACCACTTGTGTCAGACAAATCATTATAAGGTAAATTATTATTTCTCGTATGAACTCATGGCATAATAAGCATAATAGGATGGTTGTTCAAAATTGTATCCCCACGTCACTTTGCAGAGTTGTTTTTTATATACAGGTATTGGTTTTATGATCAGATTTATATAATGACTAATTATTTCTAAGGCATCAAGTTAAAAGTCATTTTAATACAAATAAGACCTAAAAATGCTCCACTGAAATGGCTTGAGAGCAGAGGAACGTGGGTTTGAATCCAGGCTTACACAATTTTAGGGTAAAAGCTCATTACTAGCTTTTACCCATGGATACGCTCATTAGATATGGCATTTTTCGAGATTTCGAAAATTTAGGATTCCTAAAAATTGCAACGTGTTAAATTTAGCGGTTGAGATTAGGGAATAACGCACATTCCTAAAATTGTGATGTAATATTTTTTAAGATAAATATTAATAATATGTGACAGGTAAATAAAAAAAAAGTCATGGAAGCCAAATGATTTGTATGGCTTCTCAAACAGAGGATCGTGGGTTCAAATCTCCGGGATTCATTCGGAAATGTGTACGAAATTACATTTCAAATTTACCACTGCCTTCACGCTGAACGCATCGTGTGGAAGCCTGCACATGCCTACGACGAAATTCAGCGGTGCGTGTGAAGGCCCCAATCCGCACTGGGCCTACGTGGAAACTACTGCCCAAGCGCTCTCATTCTTAGAGGAGGTCTGTGCCCAGTAGTGGGACTTATACAGCCGAGATGATAATTTGGTAAACACCTATTACCTTCATGGATAGTATACTGTGCTCTTAATATTTACTGTGCCACGGTCATTGGCCTTGGGGCGGCTTTGGCAGATTCCCAACATAGTTTTGCAGATTCTAATAATTAAAGTTTCCTTAACGCTCAAGGATTAGGGTTTCTATTTAAGTGGCTGGACGGTAAATGTTGGTTCAATAGTGTTGGACAGTTTGATAATTTACACAAATTGTGAATGTCAATTGTTTAGATTCGAGTTTATTATTTTGTTCCACGTTTCGCGATTGTTTTTTAATGTCAACGTGGTAGATTTCATTGGCAATGATACAAAACATCGAGATGTTATGACGGGGAGCGCCAAAGTTCGCATATCTACTCTTCGCTAGTCATACCGTAATATTTCTCCGAATCATCGTTTGTCATAATTTTTTCCCACTGACCCCAGCTGATACGATCGTGCGGTTTAATTACATTTGAATTTGAATTTGACATGAATTAAACATAAAGTTCATTGTTGTATCTCTTTTCATACTCGGCTGGGTTCGAAAGGAATACTCGTAGAAAACTATAGGTTAGGTTAGGTTTGTTTTATAACAATTCTGAACAATTATTGGTTTCCGAGAAAAAAAGAGTTATGACAAACGATGATTCTGACAAATGTTGCATTTGGACTTTATATTCGGAAGCCGATATGGACTCGTTATGACGTTTAGGGAGCGTGAAAAGTTACGAATCTCATGGTAAATTTGAAATATAATTTCAGATATGAATATGAATTTCGAAAAAGTCAGAGGTGGAAACCAGGATTTGAACCCGCGTTCCTCTACTTGAGAGTACATTTGGTGAAACCACTAGGCCAACACGGCTTCTATAAATAAATATATAAATTAAAAAAACCTGGGCGACCGAGCTTTGCTCGGGCTAAAACTCGATAACAAGCGTTTTCCCAGAGATAAGACCAAGCTAGATCGATTTGTCATTCACGAAAAACCCCACATACCAAATTTCATCGAAATCGTTGGAGCCGTTTCCGAGATCCCCGAATATAGGTATATACAAGAATTGCTCGTTTAAAGGTATTAGATAGATAATCCGGTAAAAAAAAAAAAAAATAAACGTTGAGCGGCAATTTTTTGTTACCAGCTCTACATTTGGGTACAGTCCAGTTCAAAAATAGTTTAACCCCTTACTACAAATATTTCAAATCGTGTTGTTTGTTATCGTGAAAAACCAAGGGGTTTAGCTGCTTTTGAGCTTGACTATACAAAGTTAGTGTGCAGTAAAAGTCCACGTAGCACATGTGACATCATGCTATATTTGCCAATAGGAGTGTTCGCAGCACTCCTAGCAACAATTAGTGCAAGGGTGGGTCATAAATCCAGAGCCCCGTAAAACACAGTTTGCGAAACTAATGAAATTAGTGGACTTTGTACGTTAATTTTCTCTTATGCGGCGAAACAACAGGGGTTTTATGCTTGTAAGGTGTCACTATATCGTAAAAGATATTTCGCTGTTGGAAACTCGAGTGACACTGCTCGTTTCCCGTACATAACCATCTTACATAAGCAGAACTGGTAGGGTCAAATTATTACTTTCTCTTCGCTCACTCCGCTCGTGTATTGTGGTCGCAATTGTACCTAACATTCCTCCTCGCTTCGCTTGTCGCTGCTTACTCTCACATTAGTCGCCTTCTACCTTTTTATAAAAAACTATCCATTATCAAGCTTATGATTCGGGAGTGTAAAAACGAGAAAACAGAAGAGTTGCTATCATCATAATATATACCTAGTTGACACAATTAGCTCACACACACATACACACACACATTAATGTTTCTATTTGGTTCTTTTGTTGTTATATTATTTTGTTTTTTATCCATACTTAATATTATAAATGCGAAAGTGTGTGTGTGTGTGTGTATGTTTCTCCGTCTTTCACGTCAAAACGGAGCGACGGATCGACGTGATTTTTGGCATAGAGATAGTTTAAGGGCCCGAGAGTGACATAGGCTACTTGTTATCCCGCAAAAATGTATAATAATAGGCGAAGCCGCGGGCAAAAGCTAGTTGATTCTATAATAATTAAAAATACAAGGTCTGACTGGAGAGGAGCGGGATCTCCTGGCACAGGTTTCTTTGTAAACTTAACAGGAGATCTCACATGTTCATGTTAGTAAATAAGATCTCTTATTTAACAACAATCAATATTTTTCATTTTTTTTCATTTTCATTTTACGACACTCATAGGAAGAGATGGGCCTCATTTTATAAGGGCATGGCATGGACATATCCCATGACACATGTCGTAGCATGGTGGAAAAAGCCCAAATGCTAGGCCGTCCAAATTTTCCACGTACAAGCAAGAAATACGTATATCGTACAGTGGGGTAACGCATGTTTACCTATATGTTTTTCATGTGGAAGCGTGGCAAAAACTGCCATTTTAGTTTTGTCTAAACAGTGTTTAAGTTTTTTGCGGTAAGACCAAATTATGACAAAAAATAAAATAAACTGTATTGCATGCAATCTTAGCGTGACACAATCTAAAGAATGTCATTGCATTTTAGCGTTTAATAAATAAAGGATAAGGAACCCTGACCTGTGTAGCGCAACTTTAGCGTTAGCTCGTCGTTTTTATAGACTTTAAGTCGACGTCACAAAGTAGGTTTTGCAGTGTTAATGGCTGTTACGTGACATAAATGTGCATGCTATGTTTCATTCTATCACTATAGCAGTAATGGGACCTCATACGAAGATGTAATCAAAAGTTTAGAGAAGACAAAGTTTACTTGAAATAAACAGAGACGAGTGTCATTTTAAAAGGTTATCTGGCCTTTAAGGGACAAGTGCGCCTTTGTACATCTTATTATCCTTTGTTCTGTTATTTTCATGTATTTTTATGTACAATAAAGAGTTTTACAATTACAATAAACAACCGCTGCCGTTGTTATTCCAACTGTAATATGTATGGAAACTTTTTATTGTACGAAAATAAAGCAATAAGCACAATTGACAAACGAAACATACGAAATGTAGGTAGGTATTAAGTTTTAAGTTAGGTACACAGGTACTTAGTTTTATATGGTTATTTTTTCTTAATATGTGTATTCTTAGTCTCGATAAATATTTTTTTACTGACATGTCAAACATATAAAAAGGTGAAATTTCCCTTCAAGGGAGCTCCACCAATAAATCTTTGATGAGAGAAGCATTTAGTTCGGGACCGAGACCGGAAAAGAGTTTTGTGTCACCATTCCATTAAAAACCAATCTAAATAATATAACTAAATAAACTAAATGGATTTTATAACTTAATTGTGTAGCAATTTATTAATTATTTCATTAAATCTTATGAATGCTTACGGCTAATACTGGTAGTCTACTATACTATGTAAGAGTTATATATAAAGATCTACTTCAATCTATTTCTTTCTTAATTCTATAATGTAGGTATGTATGTATCTTTTTTAGTTTTGCTTCTTATGTGGTTTTCAATAAACAGTCAATTGTAGGTCTTAGGTCGTAGGGCGTATTTATTATTTATCTTTAAGTAGGCAATATTTAGTTTTCGTAATTTTTCGCCGTTCACTAAATAATCCCAGGCGAGACATCGTCCGCGCCACCGACTCCAAATCGAGTTACCAAAAGGGGACAAAGTCTCCTCACGAAACTTGATTAAATCTTTATGCTCGCTATTTCTGTTCTGGCTAAGGTCGGTTGACCAATAGAATAGATAATATAGTATAGATAATATTTAACACTTAATTTAATTCTAGTCTTGCGTGTTTCATAAGTAAATATTTAAGTGTTTTATCTATCAATTTAAGTTTACTAAATAAATTTACTTACTCGTAGTAGGAACACAAGCTTTGCTTATGTACTTTGGGACCGTCAATTGTTGTTAAATTATTCCATGATGTTTGTTCAGATATTTCAATATATGAATTATATATTAGAATAATTAATTAATTATGTTAATTTTACACGTCGCATCGCGGCAGAATGTGAGAGACTTCCAATACTTTTAGAACTGTTTACTGTGTACCATGTTCTCGGTGAATAAATAAATTATCATTATCATAATAAAATAGTTTAATTAGGTTAAGTACATATTGATTTTATCAAACTCTGAAATGTTACTTTCCGATTTTTTATTTTATTTCGCAAAGTATTTTATAAAATACTGTTTTGAGAGCTCAATGAAAAATGACATCAAATGTCATATGACAATTTCTCGAGTGTGTAAATAGTAAAGCAAGCATCACACGAAATGACTGACAAACTGGGTTAAATTTCCAGCCCCTTTACCTCTTAGATTTGTTATTTATTTACTAATTTATCAGTTATTTACAATTACATTGAAATTTTACGTGTGAATGTTACTTCACTTTCATTCAATGTCCAGCTTATTAATCTGACGACACAACGCTGTATGTACTAGAGCAAGTACCTGGGCGACCGAACTTTGCTTGGGCTAAAACTCGATAACAAGCGTTTTCTCAGAGATAAGACCAAGCTAGATCGATTTTTCATCCCCGAAAACCACTACATACCAAAAAAGTTTAAAGCTTATATTAGGTGTATGTAGTTACTATTATTGTCATTTAGACATAAGGAAAATAAGTTGTGATCATGGTATTATAAAAAAAAACAGTTAATTTTGCCTCTAGCTAGCTCGCCTTCGCTGATACAAATGAGAGAGAAAGAAACAAGCTTTGTGCGACATAATTTGTAATAAGTGTTATCTACCAACATATTCGGCCGAACAAACTGCGTGCCACACTGTCTCGTGCCCCGTCCAGAATCCCGTTATTAGCTTTATTAATAAAGTTCACGGAGCTGACCCTATTAAATGTCCGAGTCTACGTCAAGGAATAAAGTAACAATGTGAAGATATTTTTGTCGAGTTAAACTGTTGTTGCTGGGTAAGCTGACAGCGTAAGTTTGGAGTCGACCGGGCAGATTAGTAAAGTTGCAACCAAACCGCTGCTTTAAAAACGGTGACGGTATGGAATTGCAGTGACGCACCGTATGCGCACCGTTTTTATCGCATGCTCGCCGCACCGCTGCTTAAAATACGGAATCGCAGTGACGCATCGTATTGCGCACCGTTTTTTTGCATGCTTTCCACACCGCTGCTTAAAATACGCAAACGGTGCGGAATCGCAGTGGCGTGCCGTAAACGTCACGACTTTTGTTCGGTAAACACCTGAAGTTTACGACACGTCACTGGGATTCCGTATTTTAAGCAGCGGTGTGGAGAGCATGCGATAAAAACGGTGCGCATACGGTGCGTCACTGCGATTCCGTGCCGTCACCGTTTTTTAAGCAGCGGTTTGGTCGCACCTTAATTCAAGTATAAGCACCTTAATAGTACTACCGTACAGAATAAGTAACAAAAAAAAGTTAAAAGTATTTATTCACTCCACCACAAAGTACAATACAGAGACAGTAAGAAAAACACCACCTTAAACTGGTAAACTTGTGCGGTGGAGACTGGTGCCCGAACTAGGAGAAACCTATATGTCGGGTCACCAGGTCTCCAGTCCGCAGATGCCTGGGCAAACCACAGAGATCCCGGTGATAAATAAAACCTAAAGGTAAATTCTAGGTAGGTAGGAATTGCACAATTAAACTATAACTTTATTACTAATAAAAGAGAATGATTTTGATGATGATGATTTAAACGACAGAAATATTAAGATTGGTTTTTGGAATCTTTTTGTATTTTTTATTTCAATTCCAAATTTTTGTTATAATACAAACTAAAATATAGACTACACCACCACTGGACAGTGATACAGACACGAATTTCTCCTATGCACCACATATCTCAGCTTGTTTGTTTTCTTATTTAGTCACTTAAGCAGCGACACAAGTGACATCTATGCTGCAGCCCTCATCGAGAAACTTTCAGCACCCCATTGGAACTAACCGCTCACCCGGACAAGAGATGTCGTTATTAAGCAATCAAATTAAGATTGTTTTTTTGGAATCTGTTTGTATTTTTTATTTCAATTAAATTTTTTTTGTTACAGTGTCTATATTTCAGTTTGTATTTTCGATATGGGTTTTACGGGATGACCGTAAAAGTAACAAAAAATTTGGAATTGAAATAAAAAATACAAAAAGATTCCAAAAACCAATCTTAATTTGATTGCTTGATAACGACATCTCTTGTCCGGGTGAGCGGTTAGTTCCAATGGGGTGCTATAAGGGTTCCGTTTTTGCCATTTTTCCTACGGAACCTTAAAATAAGCTAATGAAAAAAAAATCTAATGTGATAATATTTCGGCCGTGTGAAGATCGTTTACACGTATTATTTAATTCATTAACTTTTGGAGCATGTTTTGCGAAACACAAACATATTATTATTTATATCAAAGAAAATTCCTGAAAAGCGGTAACAAAGTCTTTAGACGTGCCCCTAACAACAAAGTAACAACACACTTTTCCAAATAAACTGCTCATTGTCAAACAACTCGTAAATGTTATTATGTTGGGATGAGATTCAAAACTTAAAAGTTTTGTGAATTGAAACAGAAAATTGACGGAGTTAAAAGTTAAGAAGTCTGTTTGCCCTTTGTGTATTATGATGCTGTGCGTTTAAATGAAACGAATTAGCATGAATACATTTTTAGGGTTCCGTACCCAAAGGGTGCCAACGGAACCCTATTACTGAGACTCCGCTGTCTGTCTATCTGTCCCTCCGTCTGTCACAGGGCTCTATTTCTTGAGTCGTAATAGTTAGACACTTGAAATTTTCACAGATTATGTATTGCTGTGTGGCTACTATAACAACAAATACTAAATCCGGCCAAGAGCGTGTTAGACACGCCTGAAATAGGGTTCCGTAGCCATTACAAAAAAATAAGTCATATTTTTCCAGGGATTTCGTATTAGGTACGGAATATTCCAAGTTTAGGTATATTTTATACCTTAGGCTGCTATTTACTCTTAAACTACTAATATTTCTCAAGAAACTTAAACATTATAGTTTTCTTTATAAGTTTGATATACTTACTACCATCCTGAATTTTTCAAATTTTTCCACCCACCGATTTAGATTTTAGAGGGGGGGACGCTCGATTTTAATGAAAATTTACACTTTAAAGTTGAATATTTTGTAAACAAATCACTGAATCGAAAAATCGTTTTAGAAAACCCTGTAATGGTTTTTAAATACCTATTTAACGATACCCTACACTACAAGGTTGGATGAGAAAAAAAAATCACCCCCACTTTACGTCTATGGGAGGTACCTACTCTTAAAAATATTTTTTTTTAATTCTTTATTGTACCATTTTGTCGGCATAGTTTATAATTATACAGGATGAAATCTAGGACGTAATACAAAATTAGTGTTTCGTGCTTATTTACTGCTGGGTAATATAATGCATTAACTCTTTTGTTGAAATAAGTCCGATGAAATTTGCGGTTTCCATACATTGTTCATGATTTCTTATTTCAATAATGTATGGAAACCATATTTTTTTCAGACTATTTCAACAAAAGAGTTTATGTATTATATTACCCAGCATTAACTGAGCACGAAACACTAATTTTGTATTACGTCCTAGATTTCACCCTGTATATTCGTGCAAAATTACAGCTTTCTGGCATTGATAGTACCTGAGCAAAGCCGCGGACGGACAGACAGACAGACAGACATGGCGAAACTATAAGGGTTCCGTATATTTGGCAACGGAACCCTAAAAACAGAATAAAATAAATATTTAAGGGGGGATCCCTTAAAACAAACGTGATTGTTTTCTTGAAATATTCACAGAATCTTTAGTTGTCTAATCACTTTAAATTGCTGGTAATTATTTTATATATTTGTCAGAAAGTTAACAAAGTCCGCATTTTTGGTATTTTATTGAATCAGGCTTTACTTTGCGGAGGTCCATATAAATGAACTAAAAGAATTTTAGTTTATTATTTGATTTAATTAATGACATGGTTAAGTTACATAAATACGTCAATTTAAGCTCCCTTAAACAAAGCTTGGCTGCCGGTAACACACTGTATTTAAAGCTTTCAATTAGTTGAAAAATGTATACTAACTCGTAGCAGGAACATTCGTTTTATAAAGTACGCGAGGACTCACGAGATTATGTCTATGTTTAGATATACGTTAGAATCCGATTATAACGACGCACAAGAGACCCGTGATATTACGTCGTACTGAGGTGGTTCACGTAGATCGTCCCGCATATTCTCTTATAAATAGATAGAAAAAAAAAGAATAATCTCAGAATCAAATTTTAAAAGATCATGTCCACATGTTTTAGAAAGTTACCGTGGCCCTGAGAATTCCAAGTAAAGACAAAAGTTTAGTTTTAACAAAAAGTTTAAAAGGCAATTTAGACACAGAAATTCGACCCTTTCCAAAAGGGCAAGCAATAAAATACAAATAGACATATTCAACTCTTAAGGAACAAGTGTAAACAAAGGCCCTTATGCAATCTTTCGTGGAATAGCAACAAATAATGACTTCCTTCTTGTCAAACGAGACGTGATAAATGACCGCAAGGCATAGTGACATAAAAAAATCAAACATCAGAGAATTTAAGGGTGGGGCTACGCCCAAAAGTATACTTAACAGCCAATCACAGAGACGACGAATGTCATCCGCAAATGGGATGAACAGATTACTCGCGGGAAAATTTTAAAATTTCAGAAAGCCGCCTACAGCACTGGAGGGGTTTGTTCCTAGACAAGAGAGTGGGGAAGGTCGCAGGAGAGAGAAGGGGATTCGGTCTCTAGAGCTCTCGAGGAACGGTGCTGGAGAGAAATTGTACAGTGATATCTAATTGTGTTGGTCTTGATTTTCTAAAAATCAATCGTGTCAGCTAGAGTTTTGTTTCAATCCTGAAAGTCTATAAAATAGCTAGGAGTGGTTAAGTCGAGGTAAACTGGAAATTCGGTAAAGTACCAAATTTTATAAATATATTTTCCTTAACAAACACGATCGGCCAAGACTCGATATTTAATTTCAAGACATTACCAATTCGAAAGATGAGTTCAAAGGAGACATTATGCCTGTATGATAACAAAGTCCAAAAAAGGACTTGTAAAGGAATGGAATGTATATATGTATTGTGCATTGATTTTAATTACGATATTTGTCATATGTGTGAAGTTATGGACCGGGCGATATCGCCGTAGAAATTACTGGCCGGGAGGCCATACAATTGAGGCCTATTCAAGAGCTATAAATGGTCAGGATAAATTAAAAGTAAGGTAAATAAAGGGTACCTATGGCCTACCGTGTTTGAGTTTGTGGTAGGGATGTTGATGATACTAAACTATAAAAGTACGTACATAGGTACTTAATTTTGTGAAGTGATTATGGAGCCTTGTGAACGTCCTTGATTTGATCGTTAAAATACCGAATTATTTTGGGATGTTTTGTTAAAGCCTTAGACGTGTTAACGTAATTATTTTATGACATACTTTGGAATAGATTCCTTAGTTGACTATTTAGATACCACAAACCTTGTCGTATTAACTAACGAACGATTTAGATTGATTATGCCAATAAAGTCAATGGTCCATACTATTTTGTTATATTGTAGAGTATGATTTATCTTTTCTTTTCTTGTGTATATTTTGTTCTTTGTCTAAGTTCTTTATGCATGTGTGTGTGTGTATACCCTAGTATAGAGACAGCCAGAAGGGTTTTTCATTTGGACATTCGTTTTCCCTTCTACTTTAGCTTGGCTTAGGAACTGAATGTCTGGCCTGCCATTGTGTCGTATAAGACCAATGAAGGTTTAATTAATCGATCAGTTTCGTTTTGGTCTTTCATTTCTTCCCAAGTGTTTTGGGTTTATTAATGATTTTAATAAAAATATATAAACTACAATTTATTTCATTTGGTATTCGTATATAAATTCCTTATCCCTTTCGGAATGAATTAATAATGGAGGTTCATAGCTTATTTCTAGTAAAGTGATTTCACAGAGTAACCTTTTGTTGAGAGACCGAGGTAGTATTTACTTCGTGCCTAAGTAACATCCATTATTGAATTTTTCCCTAAACGCACTCAATCATTATTCCCGTTATGTCGAGGAGAGTTCTAACATTTTCTATATACGTCAGTGAGATTGAATCACGCTAATACAAATAAATTCAAAGGGAATACAAGTGTGTTCACAACCTGGTCACTAGTGAGAGAATAGGCCTCTTCAAGGCAGAATTGAGTAAATGCTCGATACTATACCTATTGAGTGGTGGCTAACAAGAGTGTAATGCCTAACGAGATATTATTTGATATTATTTGAGAGTCGAAGAGTTGAGTATATTAACGAAGTCAGGCAGTAGCCAATACCTATCATGAACGTGAATTTCGAGTCTACGACGTGTACGAGGGGACACCCGATAAGTATAAAATTCTTTCTTTTAATGATGCACTAACTAGACATCTGAGAGTGGGACTAGTGTTTCAGTAGTATTATTCTTCCGATGTTTGGGCACTGGAAAGGTGGCGGAGAAAAAGAAGCCGGGAGACTTTTGATTATATAAATTTCAGTACATATCTCGATAACAGGCAGCGGCGGTTTCTGGGCACACGCATACACGCCATGTCTTATGCAGCTGACCTCCGACCTTGGTTTGGCCAAACCAAATATATCACATATTGAATAATAATTGAATAAAACCATGGTACTTGGGGGAGGCTTTATGCCTAAGAAAAGATCACACCTTACGAGGATGTGCAATTATAAACGCTTCTCAGCGAAAGGAGGTCAGAACTGCCCCCCGATAACTTGACTTTCAAGGCCATATACTGGCGTAGGGTTCCCCCGTGTCAGAGTGAGACCGGTTGTTCTGGTGAGATGTACAAATGCCTCACATAAAGTTTCATGACCATCTATCACAAAAGCCGATCGCGTATCTTGAGTGCATATAAAATCATATAAAGGTAGTCTCACTACCTTGAACAGTATCTTCATTGATTTCAATATTCTCACTACCTTGTTACTGATAAAAACCCGTTTAACGTAATCCGGCTGAATGATTGATATTCCTGATTCTTTATTTATCCAGAAAGTGTACTGCGTAAATCACTGTGCAACTAAATAAAAATTACTGCTTTTACTGAAGTGTACCCAAACTCCGGGGAATGATCCTGAAAATTTCTAGGACACTCTCTTATATTTATAAATATATAAATAGACGATCACGTACGGCTCGTACCATCACAGAATTTGGTGTCGGTGACCAGGGATCCAAGTACGTATTCGAAATAACGATACGACTGGATATATAATATTACTAAAATAAAACACAACGTAGGAACAATGATTGAGTGTACAAAAAAAAAAAAAAAAAACAGGAATTATACGATGAGAGGATTTGGGGGAGCGAAGACAAACTATGTATTTATGAAGTGTATATTTTACAGGAATTTTAGGAGAAGGCCACTTTGGGCAGGCGCCCATGTTAATTATTCCTTGCTATTGTATAGACTATAAATTCACTGTAGGGAAACCCACAATAAAATTTATTACGTGTTGTTTGACATTTCATGTAGCCTCATTGTCCTGCTTTTAACCAGCCAACGAAAGATTGCACAAGTAATACATAACTTAAGTAAGCCTATAACGTTCGGTTTAACGGTCATTTGTCTCAAATTTTTCACTTTGAACGGAATAACGGGAAGAATTACGCGAATATTTGATTACTAGGCGTGTTTTTAGGCGTGTTTAGGCGTTTAAGTCAGGATTTTAAGCGAATATTTGATAACTAGGCGTGTTCGTAGGGATTTTGAAGTAAGTTGTCGCTAGGACGTATTAGTTTGAGAATTGTAAAGATGCCGGCGGGTAGAGGAAGGCGTGTGGCAAGGAAAGATAGGTCGGATAGGACTAATAGTTCCGTAGTTGAACCGGAAGGGCGAGCGGGAACGGTAGGAAATGCGACGTTAGATTTGATATTGCAGAAAATGGAAGAATTCCAAGAGAAACTGCAACAGTTGAGTGCGAATGGAGGTGCCGGCCGGGCAAGTGTTGCGAGTGGTACTCTACGCGGAACAAACGAGATCGAAAGAAATGATGGCGCCGGGGCCGATAGGCAGGAATCGATTAGTGTCACGTCCGCGGAAAATAGCACTACGTCATCGGAGACGCGAAACTTGTACGTAATACAGCCTTCCGTTAATAAGCCGAGTTTTGACGGAAAACCACTTACAAACCCTATTGCATTTTTAAAGCGATTAAAAAAGTACATAAGGGCGGTAAATGGCCAGGGTCGTGAGTTAGAGATCGCATTAGGTTGCATTACCGGGCATGCGCGTAAGGTTATGGAACTATACTCACAGAGATGGGCTACTTTTGCCGATTTTGAAACCGATTTTAGACGCAACTATTGGACCGAGCAGATTCAAGAATCCGTGAGATATAGACTGATCAATACGGTGTATATTGAGGGCTCGGGAGTCTCTATGTCTGAGCATTTTGCGGAACAAGCTGAGTCAATGCAGTCTTTGACTATTGCTTTTAGCGAAAGAGACATAGTGAACTCTATAATGCGACACTATGCATTAGACATACAAAGGCTATGGTTTACGAGAACTGAGGAGGCCACCATTATGCGAGGGGCGGATTTTCTCCGAAGCATTGAGCAAAACATTGTTGTGAGACCGGGAGGTGTAGCGATGGGGGCAGTGGGGGAGGCCACAGGAGAGGGCACTATAACAAGCCGCACCGATACGTCCGATCCCCGCCACAATCACGAGCAGCGGGTGGCAAAATAGGTGGCAAAATAGAAGGGGTTCAGCAAGAGGACGAGTATACCGTCAAGGTCGTATGAGTTATAGAACGAACTATAACAGAGCGACGCCGGTTGGAAATGGACAAGAAGAAGCCAACACCAGACCGGCTATTGCTTTTGTAAGAGAGGGCGAGGAAGCAAATCCAACACAAGCCGGGGGAGAGGACAAGCAAAAAAACTAATGTCCCTACACAGACGAAGTCCAATAGTTTGTTAACGTGTAAGGCAGGGGACGGAGAGACTTCGAAACATAAGATGGGAAATGTATCCTATAACATTCTAACTAAGAGCGGATGGAAGCCGGGACAAAGTTTGGGAATCGGTGGAAGAGGACTAAATCGGCTTTTTGAAAGCAAATCACATGAAAGAGATGACAACTGTTGGTCGCTAACGAATAGTGTAGGAACCCTATTGGAAATCAATTCGACCACGTAGTCGAGTGCGACGAAAAGGGTTCCGCGTGTGAGTTTCTGTGATACGAGGCGGAAAGTGGTATACACTATTTTTCACGAGTTCGATGA
>NC_133479.1:17861255-17900543 GCF_025370935.1 Choristoneura fumiferana | reverse complement strand
AGACCACTTATTTGGCTGATTGTACCTAATGCACGAATAACTTTCTTTCTGTAATTCTTATTTCACTTTCAGTTCTTCAGCATAATTATATTTTAAGCTATTCATTATTGACCATTGTTTACACTTTACTACCCAGAGAGTATTTTGATTTCGCTGTAAAGCACGAAACGACCAATTTATGCAACGACTACACTCATTTGACGATTCATTAATCCATTTAAAACCCCGAAACAACGCTAAACTCTCATGCTCAGTGGCCTTTTGTTCATTAAATAGTTAGTTGTACTTTAGAGAATTCTTAATATTTATAATAGCTTATAAATTGCAAGTCGTTTCTAACCCAGGTTCACCCTTTTGGGTTTGCGGAATTTGTGGTCGAAATTATATTCGTAATTTTACCATGAGTTGAAGGAAAACCGCACACTTGTCTGCGAAACTTCTATCTTATTCGTCGGTGTGTGAAGTTTTCGATTCTTAGTGGGTCCGCATGGAACAAAACAAAATAATGCTAAGGAATTGAATTCGCTCCCATCGTCTGTATAAGTACAATCTAGGCTCTTCAAGGCTAGAAGAGTGAATAGGCTGTTACTGAACCAGTAGTTTACACCTTTGGCCTCATCAGCACTTAACATCAGGTGCGATAGGAGTCACTCACGGTCAGTTTTATGTTAAAAAAAGCCCTGAAATTCTGATGTCTGTGCCTAGAAGATGAAAAATTGTTCCTCGAGAGGCTATTTGAAAAATTGCCATCAGACATTTCGGAGTGGCCAAAGTGATCAAAAATGTCGAAGCATGTACGGATATTTTGACTACCTTGGCAGCTCCAAAATATTTGATGACTACCTACGAAAATGGCATTTTATTCCGCAATCACAAAATGTCTTCCCTCTCTCCCCACACCCTTCTCAATAATTGACAAAACATTTTCAGTTAGCTTCCTACGACACAGCTATTCATGCTAGCCGTACAGGGATTTCCGGAAATACAGACGGACGGAAGGCTAACGGTCCTTATTAATATTTGACCCAAATTCTTATCTATTGACTTTCGTTGTATAAAGCAATGAAAGAGGACCTTTTTTGCTCATACCCACAAACGTTATGAGTTTATGAGGTTCCTAAACAAACGCATATTTCGAATCTTTCGAAAGGAAACCCTTTCGGCCTCCATCTTGACCTACGTTTGGGATTTAAATTTACTTTTGGCACTGCGCCCGAATGTCAGCTGTTCAATATATATTTTTGTGACATATTTTGGAGGTTCCGTGATTTTTTAGTGACATTATAATGTAGTATAATAGTGTGGTTGGAATAGAAATTTCATTGTGCGAGGCGCCTACCAATGTCATATTTTAACAGTTGCGCTGTTTATTTCCGGTCCCTGCTTGTATGTTGTTGAACGATAGAACCTTATCTTAGTTAACAATATTAGCTCTGTCTATAACAAAGCACTTTATGAATGTAAAAAAACTGAATTACTAATGTATGGCAAAAACTTTCCCAAAGTATCACATCCCAAATATTTACTTAAATTCATCATCATCATGTCAGCCGAAAGACGTCCACTGCTGGACATAGACCTCCCCCAAGGCTCTCCACTCAGACCGGTCTTGTGCTTTTGCATCCACTGCGATCCCGCGATCTTAACCAGGTCGTCGCTCCATCTTGTTGGAGGCTTACGACAGCTCGTCTCCCGGTCCGCGGACGCCATTCGAGAACCTTTTGACCCCATCGGCCATCAGTCCTGCGAGCAATGTGCCCCGCCCATTGCCACTTCAGTTTCGCATTCTTCGGGCTATGTCGGTAACCTTAGTTCTACTGCGGATATCATCATTTCTGATTCTATCCCGCAGAGCTACTTAAACTATCATTTGCCAAAAAAACGTATCGCAATATTACAGTTAATAATTTATTAATTATTGTTTTACAAATAATTACTTAGTCATGTGTCATATTAACAAGTATTATTTAGTCAAATGTATCGTTTGGCATAACGTACTCTTCCCAAAATATCGCATGACATAATAACCTACTTTTCTGGGAGCAGTTTGTTTTGGGGGGGCGCAATTCTAACCTAACCTAAACTACTTTTCTGATAGCAGGTCGTTTTTGCGGGGACGCAGTTTTAACCTAACCTAACCTACTTTTCTGGTAGCAGTTCATCTCTGTGGAACACGCAGTTCGAACCTAATCTAACGTACTTTGCTGGTAGCAGTTGGTTTCTGTGGTTGGTTTGTGCGAAATGGCATTTTGTACAAACATTTTTGGAATACAATATTAGCCAAAAGAAAACGTTTGCTTAATAAACGTGTGTCGTAATAAAATATTGACAAAGTAAAAATTTTGCCAAAGGATAATTTGACCAAATGAATAAAATGCGAAATATAATTATGCTAAAGATTCGTTTGGGAGATGAACTACTGCGATAAGTTTTTTGGGCAGTGAACGGCAGTACACTAAAAAAACTACCACTGATGTTTACTCTTTAAAAGATAACCTAATCAACCAAAAGAGTTGAAAACCTCTGACATTGTCACTTCAAAGTTCAATATCTCAAAAACGACAGTGCCGATTTTGGTAACTATGTCTAAGAATCACTGCTAAAAAAAAAAACCGCATTCAAATCGGTTCAACGTTTAGCAACTACAGTGCCACAGACAAATACACAGACACACAAACGGTCAAACTTATAACACCCTTTTTGCGTCGGAGATAATAAAGAAAATAAAAATGCTTCTAGAGTTATAAAAATACTAAGAAATTAAAGGGTAAAGCAAATGCGGGAAATTTCACACCTGACTAATAAAACTTTGAGGGAAACCGAATTTTACGTAAATATTTGTTTTCAAATATCTAAAATTATGAAATTTTCCCTATTTGTCACTTGCAATTACGTATTAATTTAGTTTAATAATGCATTAACTTATTTCGTTATTAAATTGTACGGAATCAGAAGGGGAATTTTACGTAAACGTCAGCTCAGCATGCGTCAGTCACCTGCTAGTTTGACGCAGGTTTCAAAGCAATGACGATAGCATAGCATAGCATAATCTTAACAAATAATTGATTTTCATATAACCAAGAATTCATAATTACGCTGGCCTAAAATAACAACGTCTAACCGCCTAAGACAATTTAAGCGCATTATTTATTAATCTTGTCCAGGTCACCCAAAGCTAAAAATTAGCTAAGTAGTTACACCATGAGTATACCACATTATTAACATTAACATTTTAGTACACAAATCGTGTAATGGTTTTTCTATGTTAGTATTTAGGATTCCTAGATGTAAATAAAAAAAGGGATCGTTGCATGTTAAACTTGTAATTCCTTAACTCATTTAAACGCAAGTGAAAGGGACGGTGCGATACGAACTCCGTTTTTCCCATTATGTAGTTATCTTATGATTTTTACGTTGGCACTAAATGATGAACTTATTCTTACCTGTGCTTAGATTTTTTACTTATCGTAAAAGTGCATAAATATTTTCAAAATAGATAGTAGTTATATCTTTTTATTTCTTTCCTTATTAATATATACGTATACCGATTAGTTGAGAAGAATTTCTTCATTATCTCTTTATGTAAATTATTTATGCTAATGTAACCTAAACTAACACAAAATGAATTCCCTGTCCCAACATTTTAGTGCAAAAACAAATGTCTCGCTTAATTTACGTGCGTGGATAGTTAGCTCCGTCTCAACGTCACAAGCATCTCGGAGAGCTGGGGCTGCAGCCGAACAAGCGCAAATAATAAAGTCCAGAAAGTACTCACAGCTATGCGCTAATTACGAATTTGTAGGCGCTCTGTGGAGACTTTGGGCCCGTGGTCGTCTCAAACAAAGAAACTTGTCCAAAAGTTTGTCCATGTCACTGTGATCTAGGGCTGGCTCCTACTTTGGCCCAACGGCTATGGCAGTTGTTCTCACCGCCAGCGAGGAAACGATTGGCTATTTGGCTATCGACTATTTCCTCGCTCAAGAAACGAACAAAAGATATAAGAGCCTGTGTGAGTAAAAGAGACACATATATTAATAGTTGATCGCTGGCTGTTTACACTGTCGGCGAGAACTCGCTCTTACATCTTTTGTCGCAGCGACAAGAGCATAAAACTCGCTGAGCTATAGATACTCGCTCAGCGATGTCAGCTTGGCGGACGCCCCGCACGAGCGAGTCGAGTGGAGCAAGTAATCGCCCGTCGCACTCGAACACTCGTTTACACTCTCTTCTCGCTGCTCACCCACTCGTTTCTAGTTACTCGTTCTACTCGTTTCTCGCTCTTAGTCGGCGGTGGGACAAGTGCCTAAGTCTCGCGATCCAGCGTGGCAATGCTGCCAGTATCCTGGGATCCTTGCCGCGGGTCAACTGCGATAGTTTGTATTTTTAAATTAGTTTTATTCTCCTACTTTTTTATTAATATTTGTTGCTATTTTGTCAGTTTAGTTATGATGTAAATACCGATTATTTACAATTATATCGGAAACCGAAATCATAGAGCAGCACTGTTCGTTTTATGCTGGCCACATTATTTTTGTATTTGACATTTCAGACTGTCATTTTAGTATCTGTTTCAGAAATAGACCATAATGCAAGTGAATATTTTACAACAATTCAGAAAAATCGCAATATCTTGAAATTGTTGTGCAACTTATGGAATACCTTGTACCTTATTCTTGTTGTTGAATATTATTTTAGACTAGCCGTTACCCGCGACGCCGTCCGCGCAGAATTCTTGTATCACTAGTATAATGCAATTTTCTGGGATAAAATTTTCCTATGTCCTTCTCCGGGATTCAAACTATCTGTATACTGAATTTTATTTAAATCAGTTCAGTGGTTTAGACGTGATGAAGCAACAAACAAACAAGCAAACAGACTTATAAACTTTTGTATTTCTAATATTATAATAGAAGGATAGAGTTTACCTGCGGCTTCGCACGTGTAAACTATTCGATCTGGTAGTTACAATTGAAGTTCCGGGATTTTACAAAATTCCCCTGGGAAATCCCAAAAATTATATCGTGGCCTTCATTGAGGTTGTGTTAAGAACAACTGTACAAAATTTAATGACTCTAAACCCCACGGTTGAAATTTCAAGATTTTTTCCATATCCCGTGGGAATATCGGAATAAAAAGTAGCATTTGTGTTATTCCAGACGTTCAGCTACCTACATACCAATCATGACTCTAAGCCCACCGGTTGTTATTTCGAGACTTTATCCCTATCCCGTGTTAATATCAAGATTAAAAAGTAGCCTAAGTTATTCCAGCTATCTACATAAGTACCAAATTTCATCCAAATACGTCCAGCCGTTTTAGCGCGAAGGAGTAACAAGCATACACACACACAAACTTTCGCATTTATAATATTAGTAGGATTAGTGGGATATTATAAAACTGAGCATATAACAGTAAAGTTCCATCTGAAAATCGAAAAGTACTAGCAAAAAATCGAATAATCTGGAAAAAATTTAAACTTAGTAATTTAATTAGGCACAGGAACATGTAGCAAACAGCCAGCACATACTCTAGCAACTCTTTGAAGTTTGAAGTGCTCAGTTACAAATAGCGACTTCAAAAGCCAGGTTGACACTACGCGTCGTGTTTACGGAGAGCGTTCCAGTCATTTTGCCTCGATTGAAAATAAACAGCAAACCGAGTTTACGATTTTGAGTGACGCTATTAGCAAAGGCACTAATTATTTAATGGAATATTATTAATTGCACATCATATAAATAATTGCCTATCAATTTATTCTCATCATTTATAAGTTTAGTTTTAAATATTGATTATAAATATGTATGTTAGTCTGTAAGGTATTTATTGTATGGCCTAAATAAATGAATTTATTATTATTAAGTATTATTATTATTTATATACTTTTGTACATCAATTAAATTATTTCAATACAAATAAACTAAAAGTTTAGCAAATTTAGTACTGCAGATAATTTGAAAATATACATCAATCTTCAATATACAAAAATACTACAAACACATCAAAAATACTGACTGCACAGCAAATTAACTAGAGCGTGCGTAGGTGATACTCATTCTCATAACTAGCAAAAGAAGTATCCTAATTTGGCACCGGAAAATTAGGTACAACGACGAGCGGAGCGCGAAGAAGCGTTAGGTGTACCATTGCGAGAACCTAATTTATTTACAAAATAATTTGGCCCCTCCTAGTGCTGGTTATGTAATTTATTTGATGTAAAAAAGTATATAAATACTGAAAATAAATTTATAGGTAATTATTATAGAATATACCCTCTATTATTAAGGTGTTACAGTTCATGTTTCGACATTTTTGATCACCTTGGCCGCTTCGAAATGTCTGATGGCGGCTGAACAAGGGGATTTTTAATTATACTTTATTGCAGATCTCATTATGTTGTACTTAATAAATAATAAAGGTGATATGTCAAATAAAATGCTGTATCATGTAGGTAAACTGCTGTATGTTATATAGCTTCTATAGCTATATTAAAAAAAAAGTTGCAAGGTATGATGTGCGTTATACCTTATTTTTTTCCATGGAATTCTGACAGATGTCAAATTTTGACGTTTCAGAGATAACAAACATTTGTTATTTTAAATCTCTTCACTAGACTTTGCCCACGGTTCATTTATTTTAGCAATAATGTAGTATTAAACTTATTTAATCTTGCATGCTCCTTTAGCCACATTATGATTGTTGTGGACAGTTGTAGTTAAGTTACAAACTTTGATTGTGTAGTATAAATGTCTCTAATCCGAATCCCTTAATGACTCCTTTCAAATCTTATCGACTCCGGAGTTACTAACTCCGACCAAGTCCGGCCGGATCGAGCGGCTCGTGATCGCCGACACACTCACTCGCTCCGCTTTCACTCTCGGTTCGGATCGGATCGGATCGGATCTTATTACGTTTGGTCGGACGGACTTCTCGCTCGGTTAAATTGGAAATAAATGAGAATTAAAACACAATATAATATGACCGGAGCGGGCGACGCATATTTAACACTGTTTTCAAGCTTCAAATAGTCAAACAGAAAACTAGTAGGTTCTTAAAGTAGCTCATAGTTCTTTAAAAAATACACAATTTTGAATTTTTCAACATTAAAAGGACGAAACGAAACGGTACTTCAGTTCAGTACCTTGAACTTGGTACCTACCGAACCGGGCCTGGCCGCATCGGCCATAGATAAATTAATAATCGCTCGGAAGAACCGGAGTCAATAAAGGAGTCGGATTCGGTACCGACACCGGAGCTGGATCTAGTGAGTCAGATCACTTCGCGGAGTTGAGATCACCCATGTCTAGTATCTATTACAATAGTATCTGTTTGTAATTTGTAACTGTTCCTAATAAATAAATAAATACAGCAGTTGAATTGTAATTCCGGGATTTTACAAATTTCATGACTCCATAACCAACTGATGAGATTTCGAGATTTTATCTCGATCCTGTGAGAATATCGAGTAAAGTAGCGAGCACATTCAAACATTCAAGTCAGAAGCCGAATGACTAATATTTTTTGACAGAAGAATGACATTTGTCGATTTTTTTTTAAGTAACTATGTACCTTGTCTACGGAATTGTAAATTACAAACATTGAAACACAAACACAAAAATAATTATACCTAAACATAAAAAAGATTGAAACTTAATAACTATTAATTATAATTTAAGACCGATCCGAAGGTTTGCGATATAGGTACCATGTCAGTCATTGCAATGATACCAGAGGCAATTTATTTTTTACTCATAAAAGGGTTAAATAAATAATTTATTACATCTAAACGGTTTGATCCAAAATTATTCTAACTACGTATTAATTAATGATTTATTACATTATTTCAAATTTTAATATGTATAGTAAGGAATTTGTGCTTTCTATTTCCTAGTTTTTGTTTAATTTCGTTTAAATTTTCGGGAAATATTTTTTGCCTAGTAACACTAAGAACTGTCAGAATTCCACGGAACAAAAAAATAGACCCTAGTAATTAATAGCTGTGTAATAATAAAAATGCTTTACATTAAGATAAATAGCGGTACGCCACGGATATGTTGCAGTTTATTACGTAATATTTTAGTGACGTATTTTGCTGTGCAATCAGTAATTTTGATGTGAATTCGTTTTTTTTGTATAATATAAGGACTTTTTTGATGTGCGTTTAAATACTACCCTTATTTAATTGGTTATTTATCGGACGGTTGAAGTTGGTTACCAGTATTAAGTAGTATTTCAAACGCTTTAAAATTAAAAAAATAAATATTTTTTATATTGCAGATAGTATATTATGTATGAACTAAAAGAATTTCCTTGCTCACCCGAAACCTTACGATAGCTAAGCTTATGCAAAATATGCGTGTTCATGCAGTTCCTCCACCTCCACACTGTAACAATACATACAAATCACACAAACCCATCTAACACCACCACCACACTACACTAGTGTACATGTACGTGTGTGTGTATGTGTGTATTGATATGGACCTCCGCAAAGTAACGCCTGATTCAATAAAGTATATTATGTATTTACACCAATTGACCTACATAGTCCCATACTAAGCAAAGCTTGTATTATAGATACTAGACAACGGATAAACATACTTAAGCAAGCAAGGAAGCGCTTAAGACTCGAGAACAAACACTCGTATTATTCATAAAGTACAATTCAATAGAATCTGTCAATTTTCTACATATTTAAGACACCCTATCGTGGGCACACTTGATTATATATGTCCCTGTTGTTGCAATTATCATCTAAAAGGAATCAAAAAAGAATAATAGTCACATCACAAAGCCTTAGGCAGCCCGGTGTTTATATTAGTAGGCTGGAAGTGTCTACAGGATTGTCAGATTCTATTGAATTGGAGTTTACAAATATCTGCCCCGGCCGGGGACCGAACCCGGGACGTCAATCTTCGTAGTCAGCTTCTCTAAGCACTGGGCTATCCGGTCGTCGTATTTTTTAACACGAGAATAATAAATAGAGTCCGTACAAATAGTTACCTACGTCCACTACGTCAGTCGCGCCACGTAATATTACACTGGTACCCCTGGTCTCAGTGATTAGGTAGGTATTATTTTATTATTATTATTTTCAATAAGAAGCCGTGGTGGCCGAGTGGTTTGACCTATGGCCTCTCAAGCAGAGGATCGTGGGTTCAAACCCCGGCTCGCACCTCTGAGTTTTTCGGAATTCATGTGCGAAATTACATTTGAAATTTACCACGAGCTTTACGGTGAAGGTAAACATCGTGAGGAAACCTGCACAAACCTGCTAAGCAATTCCGCACTGGGACCGCACCGCATTCTGAGAGGAGGCCTGTGCCCAGCAGTGGGATGTATATAGGCTGGGATTATATTTTCAAGAATAATAAAATAATTTTGTAAGATACGCGTTAGTTCCATATTTGACACGTTCATTAAGGTCTTTGTCGCATTATGACAGCACGATTGGCAGTGACATTGAGAGCAGGTCACTGGACCTATACTTTAACTTTTTTTACTTTAACTGTACGCATTATTATTTAATACGAAAGTACTAAATACAGACAAGACAGACTGTACGATACAAACTTCGATTTTCAAATTTCGTAGTACTAGCCCCCCTTGCTTATACCGGGTGTGGACTGTAATACGAGCAAAAAATTAAAACATAGATCGTCCTCGTCAAACTGAACAACATTAGTTGAGCGACTTTTAAAAATAATGGAGTCTTTGAATTTTCCCTTTTTCATATAAATTAAATACTGCTATCAATGTACGCCATCCTAGAACCCAACTGACGTCGCCTGTCACCCTACAAACATCAAGTATTTTGCTTTACATTGCTTCTTCGATTAAACTTAAAAATGTAATAAAAATTAAAAACTAATTTTATTTTTAGTCGCTGAACTAATGTTGTTCAGTTTGACGAGTAAGATTTATGTCTTAATTATTTGCTCATATTACAGGCCACACCCGGTATTTAGGAGCCTAAAGTAGATCCCTATAGATAATAAATGAAGCAAAAATTGATCGCCTCCCTGTATTCGAAAAACAAAATAATTCTAAATTCAATCCGAGCCAAAGACATTCTGTGAATTATTTAATGTTCGGGATGGCGACCCTGCTTTGATAATTCATTCGCGTTTATATTCGGCCAGTGATACTGTGGGTGTACTGGCAACAAAGACTGGCATTCAACTAATATTAAAAAAGATTTAAAAATAAAACGTCCGTCTGAGATTTGACTGTCATTGATACGCACAAAAAAGAAATCTGCGTATGTAATCACAAATAGATTTAATGAAAATAAAAGTGAGATTTCAACCTAAAATAAATATTATAGATATATTATATCAGTTAAATTATTGAATATTGTTTTAATGTGATTAAATGTCAGTAAAAAGTTAGACACATTTGCTATCTTGGACAGTAATTCTAATTAAGAACTCGTGTAAGTGGTTCAAAGATGAAGCCGTATGGTAACATTGTCATTTGTAAATGATCATCCAAATTTATATAAATTTCAAATGAAACACGTGAAAACTATCTTATGAACAAGACATAAGTATTATAATATTGGCTGTCCTATATACATACGTAAACACAACGTTACCTACATAATTTCCTGTTACATACATAGTCAAAATACCACAAACGGGACTTATCACGCTATTATTATACAAGTAATATTTACCTCGACGTTTCGGCAACGTTACAGTTGCCGTGGTCACGAGTAGACTGAAGTGTGGGGTGTCAAGTCTGCCTAGCAGCGCGAGTTCTTCGAACTACCCGCACTTGATCACTAATAGTGCCGGCACTCGTATCACGAACTACCCGCACTTGGTCACTTTTATTAGTCACCCTATCACACCGACACACAACACTAACAACGTCCGATCGTCCCCCGAACATTCATCCCGACGCCGACACTTATTAATAACAGCATTCCACGAAGATGAAAGCTTATACCCATCGTCCCGTTGAAATTCTTATGCTTTTTTTATTTCAACCGCTTCACGTACCATTCTTGAGTAAAAATGACGTTCCGTGGACAGAATTTTGGGATTGTGAAGCTAAATCCAGTAGTTTGGACTTGACTCCAACAAATGCTCGGCTATGGCTGACTTGTTTACCTGGCGATTTTTAACAGCTGCAATATGTTCCTTGGCCCTCTCATCTATTGTTCTTTTCGTCTGTCCGATATAGGAAATACCACAACTACAATCAACCAAATAAACACCCAGTGTTTGGAAGGGAACGACATCCTTGGGTGTCCTAATATGCCTCGCGACTTTGGACAAAGGCGTGTACACCACCTTGATGGAATACTTACCTGAAACGGCTCCAACTTTGTCCGTCACTCCTTTCACATAAGGCATATATGCAGGCTGTCTAGCCACATCAGGATATCTAGTTCTACGTTTCCTTCTGGGCTGCCATTTATTTACCACATATCCGTTACGCTTTAGTACCTCCTGAACATGTCTCAACTCGTCTTTAACAAATTCAGGGTCACACAAATCAAATGCCCTATTTTGTAATGAACTCGCAACGGATTGGAGATGTCTGGGATGGTGGTGAGACGACGCGTTCAAATATCTATCTGTGTGCGTCGGCTTCCTGTAGCCGGTATGTGCCAAAGAACCATCCGCCCCGCCATTACCTTCACATCAAGGAAAGCTAATGAATGTCCCTCTTCCAACTCATAAGTAAAACTAATCTTCGTATGAATCGAATTGAGATATGCCAGAAACTGTCCCACTTCAGGTTTCCCACCTTTCATAACACAGAAAACATCATCGACGTACCGCCTCCACACTCTAATATTCCACACTTGAAGATCTATTAACGTCTCAAAATGTTCCATCCAGATATTGGCCATCACCGGAGCCACGGGACTACCCATGGCAACGCCATCAATCTGTAGATAGTGTTGTCCTCGATACAAAAAGTAACTCCCTTCTAAACAGTTTCTGAGCAATACCATGTAGGACTCTGACATGCCATTCTCACCTAACTTCCCTCGAATTATCTCATAGCACTCTTTAAGAGGAACATTGGTGAAAAGTGAGGCCACATCAAAACTCACCATAACGTCTTCTGGTTCCAACCTAATGCTGCTGAGAATTTCCACAAAATGGCGAGAATCTTTGACGTAAGACGACGTTTTCCCCACAAGCGGCTGTAACACTGATGCTACGTGTTTCGCCAGGTCGTAAGTAGGAGAAGCAATTTGACTTACGATAGGTCTCAGGGGCACGCCAGTCTTGTGCACTTTCGGCAACCCATACAACCTCGGCGGCTGCACGATCTTCGGCTTGTGAAGGCGTTGAAAATCATCATCGTCAAACAGATCCTTATAGTCTTTGACAACAGTCCTTATACGGCGCGTAACTCTGGCCGTAGGGTTGTACGACACTGGCTTATAAACCTGATCGTCATCCAACAAAAACCTTATTTTACCCTCGTAATCACTAGAGTCCATCACCACAGTGGCATTACCCTTGTCCGCTTTAAGCACAAACACCTCCTGGTTCTTCCTTATATTACTTAAAGCCAAACGCTCTTCCGCAGTGACATTGCTCTTCGGTAACCTGGCCCTTCTTAAAATAACCGCAACATCCTGCCTTAGAACATCGGCGTCACTAGAAGTCACTTTATTGCGCATTATTGCTTCCTCCACGCTACTGATTACGGTCTCATAAGGAATTCGTTTTGGTGTCAAAGCATAATTCAACCCCTTCGCCAAAACGCTCGTCGTTGCGTCATCCAGAGGAGTGCTTGATAAACAACATCACTGGTCTGTTACATACAGTCGAGGGCTTAAACAGCTATAGCGTCAAAATAATACCGACCTTTGGTTAATGGCTTAAAGGTGTAAAGATATTTTTGTCATTTTGGTAAAGTACTAAATTATAACCTTGATTATAGTACAGTCAAACTTATAATGTCACGTGACAGCTGTCAATGTTTTCTGCATCTTGATAATTGATATCCTTCCGTCCGCCCTCTTGCATTCTGATCTCTCGATCTGTCATGGCATATCCTAAATTAAATCTATTAATATTTGCATAATCTACAATCATATGCTCTAAAGTTATTATAGAAATAAATAACAAGTTCATGTGTTGATCTTTATGATTTAAGGTAGGTATTTGCTCCCGCAACATCTTCTTTCGTTTCTGTCTAGATTCACTAACTCTTGTAATAATTTCACTATGATTATCTTGACTAAAATTAATTGAAATTAATAAAATCGAATTAGAAGTATAGAATCTCAACATGACATTAGTAGCACAAAGGTTCCATACAAAAAATATAAAAATCCAAGGTTGGTAGAGCCATGCTTCTGAGGAAAACGTTCGAATGGATTATTTTAGATTAGTTTGACTCTAATTCAATTTATAACTTAATTTTAAAAATATGCCTATCACTTGTTGTTGTAGTGGCTATAAAAATGCACATTAGCTGTTTATTTATAACAGTCCTTGAGACATAGTCCTGTGACAGAATATCAACGTCAAAGTTGGACGTAAACTCTTCATTTAAAAGTTACAAGATAACTTTGTACAGCGGTTTAAGCACGGGGTTTAAGCACTGAGTTATATAGTTTGTATTACATCAATTGGTTTAAGGTTCGCAGATGGCAAACCTCTTAGAAAACCGCATGTGACGTTATAATGTACCCCCGAACAAAGTTAGCTACCATCTGCTTTTCATAACTTGGAATAATTTATCCGGCACCTGAAAACACATAATACTTTACACTGTTTCGTGTTTAATTAATGAAAACCTTAGTAGGTACCGTGGATTTATGCTGAGATAATTTATAATCTAATCCATGAGGATTTATTCAAATTATATTCATTAGCGGTCTCGTAATTATTAAATTTACAATTCAAATGAACGTCTTTAGCCTTTCTATTTAATTGACCCTATTTTGGGGTGAAATTTATGCGCAAAACGAATCTTCCCTTAAGAAAATTAACGCGGTAGGGGCATATAGGTAGAGGTAGAGTCATTCACGATGACGCGTGCCGTGGTTCGTATTACAATGTCATTAATTGCTAATTTTGACAAAATCACGCGTCTTCGTGGATAGCACTAGGTATAGTCTGTAGCCGTCACAGAATTACGAGATTTAAAGCCTGACCAGAAATATATGACTACTTATTCAAATAATTTATTGAATCAGGCGTTACTTTGCGGAGGTCCATGTCATAACTAATCTAATAACTTGGATCTAATTTCAACAATGGTAGTTAATAAAACATGCCTTGACAGTAAATAAATAAAAATCAAGGTAGTTTTGAAGGACGGTTAAAAAATTTATTAATAATTTGTGGGTAGTTTTGTTTTGTTTCATAAAATATATGTGGGTACTTGAGGAGTTACAGTGACAAATTAAAACGGTGGTTGTGGTTCGTTAGTCTAACAACTGGTAGCATGGTGTACGGTTGTGTCACTCTGAAGATGAGCTCTGGTTGAGTTCGAAACGCGTCAGTGTAGTGTGGTGGTGGTGATAGATGGGTTTGTGTGATTTGTGTGTGTTCTTACAGTGTGGAGGTGGAGGAACTGCATGAACACGCATATTTTGCATAAGCTTAGCTATCGTAAGGTCGCGGGTGAGCAAGGAAATTCTTTTAGTTCATTGACTACTTATTCGCCATGTTGCTAAATTTCATTGGATTATTAATTTCTAACACTATAATGAGTGTCACTGTGGCAGTTTCTTTGAACAATAACAAAAATGCCCAAAACGATTCGTAGTCAACAACGGATCATTGTGAATAATGTTTATAATAAACTAGTGGAAAAAAACGCTTGGGGAATGAAACTATTTCGCTACAAAACCTTTCCAAATTAACATCAGAGCTGACAGGTAAAAGTTGTAGGCAAATCAAGATGTCATTGTTCCGACTATACTGAACTATTGCCATTTAAATAAATAAATAAATATCACGGGACAATTCACACCAATTGACCTAGTCCCAAAGTAAGCTTAGCAAAGCTTGTGTTATGGGTACTAAGCAACGGATAAATATAATTATATAGATAGATACATACTTAAATACATAGTAAACACCCAAGACCCGAGAACAAACATTCGTATTTTTCATACAAATATCTGCCCCGACACGAGAATCGAACCCGGGACCTCAAGCTTCGTAGTCAGGTTCTCTAACCACTAGGCCATCTGGTCGTCTTCGAAAATAAAAACAATAGCGCCCTCTTGACAATAGTCATATATTTTTGATTTACCTTTATACGGTTTATCTTCGTTATTCGCACCCTGTATTGTATAATCCTGAATAAATCACAAACTCATTAACAAAAATAACACAAACTCGTTTCGCACAAACCATTTAAATTTGTTGCTTTTCACCACCAATGTTATAATTTTGTATGAAACAGTTGGCTAAATGCACTAAGAGTGCAAGACTTTTTAAAAACCTCAAATGTCATTCTTTAAAAAACCGTTGGCTGCTAATCAATTAAAAATAAATCCGTTTTTTTATACAGTCGTTTATGTATATTGTTTGTTTGTTTATACTCTTTATTGCACAAAAAGGAAAAACAAATAGGTTACATAAAAAAAAATGTCCTTTGTATTTGTATTTAAGAAAGAAAGAAATACATTTATTTAACGCTATAAAAACAAACATAGAACAAATACAAAACATACATGACGCTAAATAGGTCCCCACTCAGCATAATGCCACGGCAAGCCGTGGCCCTGATTTTCAGATTTTTTACGGTCTCTTGTTTCTGATGTTCTTTCAATCGTTCAAAAGTTAACTGGAAGAGATCCCTTTAAAGGATAAGTTCGCCTTTGTACATTTCTTTCTCTTGTTAACAGCTATTTTCATATGTTTTATGTACAATAAAGAGTTATACAATACGATCGGTGGTGATCTCTTACCATCAGGAGACCCACACTTGCTCGTTTGCCATCCAGTCGAATAAAAAAAAAATCCAGCCAGTACCTATCGTTACGACCAAGACATGGTCATTAATTACTATTTTGTTCTCGAGGTAAAAAAGACGTTTATTTAATAGCCTGTTACGAAAAACAAGTGTATCATTTGGTACGGGATCGCTTTCCCTCCAATAGCAATTTCCAGGAAAATCAAGATTTATCGGTCGGCTGTGCCGCGTTCGGTATTTAGCGGTTTATTTGGCTTGGATAAATAAAAGCATTTATGTGTAGTAACAACCAATTAAAACAGGCCTTCGAATTAATCAATACAATACCGTGATACGTGAAATCAAAAGAAAGCTTTATAGAATAATTGAGTAGAGTTAGGGTAGAGTCGACACTATATTTCTCGAGTCCACATTATTTTTGTGTCAATTTAGCAATTTCAGTAAAACGTGTCTCATTCACGTAGCACTAACGAGTATTATAGTCGTTAGTTGGGCGCGAAAAGAGACGCGATCACACAATAGGTACAACACATCCGAGATTCAAAGATCATACCGTCTCTCTTCCTTTGCTGTTTAATATCATTTAATTAGCAGGATCGGAACGATAATACGAAGTTCAATTTTCGAACTTACGAATCTTTGTATTATTATATCAAGTTGCATTATTATAGTATTTTTTACAGAACAAAAACTATTGCTGATTTTTGATTGTATATTTCTAAATTAAATGTAGGTTAAATGGTTTTTTTCCTGAAAAGCACTCGATAACAAATTTTTTCGTGTGTGGGTTTGCGAGCTTGATGTTATTGAATTATTCTTCGTATATTAGTTAAATATTTTTCTCAAGACAAAAGGAACTAATCTTAATGTAACTTACACGACGGAAAACCAAGCGAAGTTGTTCCACAGATAAAACTATAAAAAAACACCTAAGTAAAATGCCGCTGCCGAGTGTAAATTTTATCTGTGCGTGTACAATTAATTTTACCTGAAGTAGTTTTTCCAACAGGATTATCGCCTTCCGCCATGGTGAGCGAACTATAAAAGAATCACTATGCCACAAAAAATACCGGATTTTATTATGTCACCCACTATAAATCGTCACTAAATCGACCTTGTCACGCATCGTCTCACACGGAAACACTTGGGAAAATTTTCAGTCACACCACGAATTAAAAACAGAATTTAAAAACTGGCCACAAAGTGCCACCCTTAAAAACCTTTATACAAAAAAAAGTTAAATACGAAAAAGTTTCCCGCGTAAACTTTACCGCCAATTCGCGTTAGTTTTTTTTAATTTCGGCACACACACGTCCCCATGCAACAGATGCTAGTCAACCACTGTTCTATTTTAGTTGATTGTACAAATGAAAAGATTTATTCGTACCTACGTGCAATTAGGCGGGAATATTTTTGTTTAGATACACCGCGGCGAATTGCTTAGAACTAATTTGATTTATTAAAGTTTACTTTATGTCTGGAGCTGTTTTTTATTTGCCAGAACCAGGCGCAGACGTAATGTCCGATACAGTCAAAAAGAGTGATCAACGCGATTCAAGTGTACCTACAGTTATTTTAATTAATTTGTAAATATCCGTGCTTTTCCTTTTATTCCTAATGTATCCTGATAAGTAAGTCGAATTTATCAATTATATTTATAGCGAGCATTATGTCATTTTAACACAAAGGATTTCTTAGTCACGTTAACGAATGAAGCAAGAATAGGAAAAGGAAGACATTTGATTTGATTTCGCAAAAGGCACAGACTGTATAAAATATTTTTGGGAGTTTCTTTCAACAGTACTTTTTTATGGAATAGGGGCAAACGAGCAAACGGATTGCCTGATGGTAAGCGATTAAAACGAACATAAAAACATTTTAAATAAAATCGAAAGTAGCTGTGTTTATTTCTCTGCCCTTTGGAAACTATTTATTCGTAGGATAGGGCAAAATTTATAACTTAAAAAAATATTTTATTGAAAATGCAAATTAAAAATTTCACTCCCATTTCTATATCAGTAAGTGAATGCAATTCTTGTAAATATTAGGAAACAAAAAGAAAAGAACAAAGCGATCTGTTTAAAGTTTACTTACCACAAATAGATCTCAGGAACATTGTTTACTTGATTTGAATGATGGCAGACGTCGCATTTGAGATTTTTTTGCGTAAAAAAACAATGCGGAGCAGTCTTTATTACTCAAGTACTATTCGCAGATAAAAAAAATTGTATCTAGGGCAATAGTTACCAGCAACTTTTCAGTAAAATATAGTGAATATTTTCGATAAAAACCTCGGAGAATGAAATAATAAATAAATAATAAATATCATGGGACACTTGACACCAATTGACCTAGTCCCAAACTAAGCAAAGCTTGTACTATGGATACTAGGCAACGGATAAACATACTTATATAGATAATACTTAAATACATCCAAGACCCGAGAACAAACATTCGCATTATTCATACAAATATCTGCCCCGGCCGGGAATCGAACTCGGGACCTCAAGCTTCGTAGTCAGGTTCTCTAATCACTTAGCCATCCGGTCGTCGTCACTTCGGTTCGTGAGAAACGTGAGTTTGTTGTTCGGATGTTGATCATCACATCACTGATGTCTCGTAAAAAAATTAGGAAACCCGATGGAAATCGAGTTATTACGACGCCACATTAGGGAGAGAAAAAGAGAGAAAGATTTACTCATATTCGATACACAGGGAAAAATATTAGAAAGGAAAAAAATAAAAATAACATCGAATACTGAGGCATACATAGTCACCTAAGTGTTCTTAAGACTCGACAACCGCGGGAATATATCAGGATAAAGCGTATAGGTAGTGCCACGAGAGTTGAAGTGAATGATTACACACAGAGCTACAAAAATAACTGATTGCACAAAAGGAGAATGAAAGATATTAATGAGTAAATTTAAAAATCCTGCTGTCATTACACGGCTGTTCATGTGTACGTGACATCAACTCCGGTGGCACTAAGTATCTATAGCCTATGTGTTAAATATAAAGACCCGGATAACTCACGTCTTAAATCGAGTTATTGCCTATGTGTTATTTTTTTTATTCGACTGGATGGCAAAGGAACAAGTGGGTCTCGATGGTAAGAGATCACCACCGCCCAAAAACATCTGCAACACCAGGGGTTATTGCAGATGCGTTGCCAACCTAGAGGCCTAAGATGGGATACCTCAAGTGCCAGTAATTTCACCGGCTGTCTTATTCCGGATGTCCAGCAACCTACGCGTCAAATCCAAATCCAGCCAGTCTAACGTGAATGAATAACAAACATACGCACGCACCCACACACGCACACACTCGGAAATTTTCGCATATAATACTAATATTATATATTATACTATTCAGAAACGCTATTTTGGCAAGCACTTGACAGTTTTAGTACTTCCGTTTTCCAAATAACATCCTTATTCTTAAGACCTAAAGATAATTTTGACACGTCACAACTGGGTTATCCAAATATTCCAACTAGTTAATAATGAGCAAAATTTTCCAGCTAAACAGCCGTAAACAGCGCCGGTTTTACCACTTGATTTTATATGACAGATGAGATGCTGTCTCTGTTTATTGGGACGAAACAAACAGAGACGACAGCACAGCTATCTGTCATGTAAAATTTATCAATGAGTGGCGAACAGGTCCGAAGTCTCGTAGGGGAGATTCGGGTAGCCTCGGACGGCGGGTAGCCCCGGTCACTGTTGATTCTAGGCAATCACGCACACATAGATAAATGTTCGCAGTTAAAATGTGCGAACATTTTAAGGTGTGCACTATTTATCTATGTGCGCGTGATTCAAAGTCAAAGTCAAAATATCTTTGAACATGAAACTACCGTAAGACTCACTCATATTAAATATATTGACCAGGATAACTCACGTCTTAAATCGAGTTTAGCTCGACATGTTTCGGGCTAATCCGTAGCCCTTCGTCTTCGGAGCAACGCGACTCAGCGGCTGCTGCAACACGCGCACTGCGCGCCGCCAAAATATCGTTATTCAATTTAGGCTATAACAAGCACTTATGAATGTCGAAAAAAATCTACCACTGGTTCGGAAAAACCTATGTTGAGAAGAATCCGGCAAGAAACTCAGATTTACAATATTATTATTATGATCACAAGTATTTTATTATTTGCCTAGAATTTATTGATTGCCTAGAATCGACAGTGACCGGGGCTACCCGCCGTCCGGGGCTTCCCAAATCTCTCCTATAGCTACACCGGGAGCTTTTGCGTTAAGAAAGTTGGAATATACCGAGATCAAGTACAAATTTAATCAGGTAAAAGTCAGCCACACGTAAGGATTCATAGTCGTATTGTAAGAAAACCGTCTAGGTATTAGGAGGGGCTATGTCTTTTGTGTGGCTTCACCATTAATTGATAAAGTTTATCTGGCAGATATCTGTGACACCCTCTCTGTTTCTGTTTATTACATCCAAAGAATAAAATTATCAGTGAGTGTTGAAAGCAGCCCTTTCTTTTTCACTTCACATGCTCGTATAGTTCGTATTTATGCTAGATGCTACAAAATATTCTTTATCTCTAGTAGCTAGAGATCTCTAGAGCTATCTACATACCAAATTTCATCCAAATCTGTCTGGCCATTCTAACGTGAAGAAATAACAAGCAAAAACTACCTTACTAAAAATTCCCAAGACTAGCTAAGCTCAGCGGTTGACAATTTGAGACTTTATCCCAATCCCGTGGGAATATCAGGATAAAAGTAGCCTATGTGTTATTCCCACATTTCATCCAAATGCGCTCAGCCGTTTTAGCGTAAAGGAGTACGAAACACACACACGCACACACAAACTTTCGCATTTATAATATTAGTAGGATATTATTCTAATACTAAGAATTACCTACCCCATCGAGAAGAAGAATCAGCTCACAAATTGCTCCGATTAACCTATTGGTCGCGGATCGGAGCATATCCTGCGCGGACGCACGTTGTCTGACATCCGCATGTAATCTCATCTCGCGGCGGACCACTGACCTTCTGAGGCGAGCTCGGTACACATTACGTATCATGCCATGACAGTAATAGGAACGTGTCAGACGGAGTGTCAAACGGAATGTCAAACGCATACATTACACGCGACGGCGACGGTTGGTTACGGAGCGTGCTAGGGGTAGAGTCTGAGGGCCTACTCCGAAATTTGAAAAACGAAGTTCGTACCGGACCGTCTCTCTCACTCTCGTATTTTGGATTTTCGAATTTCGTAGTAGCCTCCGCTGCAGGTGATTTTCCACCGGCGAGGCGAGAATTGAAATTTGTATGGCAACCACAACCGCAACCGAAGATGCGCTAATAGAGGATTGAAAATTTGCCATACAAATTTCTATTCTCGCCTCGCCTCGTCTCGTCTCTCGTCTCGCCTCGCCGGTGGAAAATCACCTTCAAAAATTCAAAAATTCAAAATTCAAATGATTTATTCCCGCAATGGCACTTTTACACGTCATTTTTTACCAGCGCTTTCGGAAAGACCATCATTGCCAAGAAGAATAAGAAACTTGCAGAAAGTCATCATAAAAATATAATTACAAATAAAATACTTAAAAACTCAATTAAAGAAAAAAAAATACCAGGATGTATGAGTTACAATACTAAACACTAACTATATCTAAAACTTTCCGATACGAAGAATATTATTTTGCCTGGCACATTGCTATTACGATCATGGTATGATATGAGATATGATAGGGTGTAAATGTCTAAAGACCTTTAAGCGTGTGGAGGTACATAACAGACAGACCTTATACTTTCGTATGAAATATTAGTAAAGGAGTCAAAAGTAAGGAGAGAATGAAATAAGAATTGCGTAGAATAAAAAGCAGACTGTTGCTTTAAACGGATAGATAACAAATATTACATCTACTGCGCCATTGGGCTTACACGTCAACCTGTACTCTAAATAATACGGTAGGCCGCGAAATGAAAGCCGTAAATCCCATGTTTCTCGTGTTTCGCGTGCGAAATATTTTAGGAGTTCACGTGTTGGCGAAAATCCTGGTTCAAGTAAAGTGGGAGCTGACGACACAGGCAGCCCTACAAATTGCTATTTTTTTTCTTTGTCCTACTGCTAGGCAAGAGCTTCTCTTTGTGCCTACTTAGTGCTGGTTTACTTGTTACCCGACTGCCCAAAGCAGGGTTACGTTTTTTACTGCACGAGTTACAACGGGTGAGGGTTTCCTTTTAGTCTGACTATAAACTTAGTCGGACTTTTTGTGTTTGTAATGGATGACCAGTGGAGGAAGGCCACAATACAGAGATAAAAAAAAATTGTTCGTGGCTAATGGCGCCTGATTGCCTTGGTCTTAGACGAAGATTTAACTTTATGCATTAGAGCTTAAAAAACGATTTTATGTCGTTGGGATCCAGCATGAATACAAAGTTTACGAGAAGTGAAAACATAATGAACAGCTTTTGTGAAAGAACCAAAGCTTCAATCCGTCCAGATTTATAAAGTTAGAATATAATTGTCATTTCTATCAGCCACCTAGCTCTGACAACAATCTCTTAAATTTAGCGGTGGCAGTAAAGCATGCTCCACTCGCGGAAGCCTCTGAATAAGGCATTAAACTGAAAATTGTAAACAATGGCAACACTGCTCCGGCACTTATTTGGCAGGTAGCACAGTTATTTTATTGCGCACTTGAGTTAAGTACGTACCTTGTACGTGCGTAGGTAATTGACGGCAAATGTTACTCAGCGGTGGCATTAAACGTCTGATACGATTCATCGATTGGTTACTGTTTTCTTTCTAGGTCAGTCAAAAGAGCCATTAAGCTTATAATTTTTTATGGAAATTAGTTTCTGCCTGTTAACAGTGTAGTGAGAATCTATTATGATTACAGTAGATACTTTGAACCGTAAACTTTTAGACCTTTGTCACATCATCATTAGGTGATGCAAAACGCCAGTCTGTGTATCGAATATTAGTCCTTATAATTCTCAACGCTCAGCGCTCAGCATTCAGTTACTCAGCAAGCTATAGAGAGGGCTATGATGGGAATCGAATCAGAAATGAGGCATCGACTCCCAGACACTGGCCGCATTACCTGTATGATCTGCTTTTCCCAATTTTGGAGAGAGGTATGGTAAGTGAGTAAGGTGGTCGCTTGAAGTCAAAATCAACACGCGATGATCAATCTTATCAAATTAACAATTTAATTAATATTCTTTTTCGGAAGAAAGCATTTAACTTGAACGCATCTTTTTATTTTTAGCGCTGGTAACTTTCTCTGCTAACAGCTGACACTGACAGTTGATTCATGTCAAAATTGTCAAATGAAGTTTGCATTACATTGTTGACTTGCGCTTTATCTACGCATTTTAATTTTTATCTGTTCTTTCTAACAGAAAACTGTAATAAAAATAGAAATTTCTATTTTATATTTAAGCATCAGTGTGATTTACAACGTCTCAAGATGTCGGAAGAAGACGAAAATTTACATCGTTTAGACGGCACCTCTGGTGACACTGTTGGTGGTTTAATCATCAAAAAGAAGGACCCAGCGCCAGAATTTCAGTTCGCTAGGCCGTCGTTACTAGGGTTAGATAAGCTAGCAGCAGCAAAACGGAAGCAGAACCGTCTAATTTCGTTCCAAGATGACGAAAACGATGTTGACGAAAAACCTGAAACTTCAACAATAAAAGAACGAAAATACAGAAAACATAACGAAGAAACTCCTACTTATACTGGTGGTATATCGGAACAGGCTCGGGAAAGAATGCTAGAAAGATTGCAAAGGTAATAATTGAGGTTTTTGTTCGCATTTTGAGGTTATATTGTTTGTTTGGAAACAAACAATATGGAATGAGTGTTGAAACAATATACTAGCAAAGTATATGAAGGAATGAACTGTTTTTCTTCTTTAGAATCAAATCAGAAAATCATGAAAAACATTATTAATTGTTTCAAGATTTATTCTCACATTTAATTTAATTACTTAAAAACCATTCAAGTGAAACCAAAATTAGACTAAATAAGCTTAATGAACGTGAAGAACTAAAACTTTAACTTTTTGTCACATGGTATTTCCTCATTATTGCATAGTAGTTGTGCAATGTTTGCAAAGGTTGTTATTAACACATTCACAACCACAGCTACGCTTGTAACCAAGCAACAGTATTTTTCTGCTTTGTATTGGAAATGGTCACAACAAGAGAACCTGATGTTTTTCGTCCGAATGTTTTTATTCCCCCATGCTAATTGAACAATGATAAAAAATAAAAATAACTTATAAGTAAGTGGGTCGATCAAATTTGTCTTATACCATTAGCCAAATATCAAATTAATATATCGCTAAAGTCCAACTTTGAAGTTGACAGACACGTCTATTGCCATTATTGTTTTATAAAATGCGAATGATTATCAACTTTAGGGTGGTAGAGCACATATTTAGCTGATGGTACCTCTTTGCCATGGTTATGCCCACACATTTCTATGGTTAAAATTCCTCAAACCTTTATTGATTTTCTCCTAAGCACATTTGTAACAACTATATTGTAACAGTTTTAAGAAACTGTAAGAAATAGTTCATTGACCTAATTATCATAAATTATATATTAATAGAAAAGAAAAAGAGAAAGAAAAAGGTGTACACAACTCAACCCAAGAAGAAAAGAAGTCTCGCTCTAAAGATGATGATCATCCGTACTACAGACACCGCTATGATCGTCGAGACAGGGACAGAGATAGAAAAGACGATAGGAGAGACAGAGATTACAAGAGAGATGACAGAAGGGATAGAGACAGGCACAGTGATCGGCGAGATAGAGATAGTGAAAGGAGAGATAGAGATAGCTCAAGAAGGAGTTACTATGAGCCAAGATTCAAAGATGAGCCCCGAACACCAAAGTGAGTATTTCTGTTAAATTTCATCTATTCTCATTACACCAGACAAGTAAACAAAACTCAGTAGTCTCTAGGACATTTCCCGCACAAAAAAAGTTAGGGACTAATGTAGTCTCTAAGACGCGTGATGGGTTAAGACAATTCAACCCTGAAAAAACCAGCAGAATTCTATAAATTTACATTTCTAACAATTCTAATAACAGCATGTTTCCATGTATTTTATGGCAAATTTTATGTCAATTAAAACTACTTTCTACCCGTTTCAGCTTGAAAGTTCTCCAGCCCCCAGAGAAGACAGCGTGGGATGATGATGATGACGACCGGACTCCGCCTCGCAAGTCCAGCTGGGACTTCCCCACACCCCTGCCCAAAGACCTGGGGCCTGGCTCTGAACGTTCCCAGCGTAGCGGGCGACCTATGAAAGACTATAAAGGACGGCCATATGACAATACTCCACGAGCTACACCCCATAAGTAAGTTCAAGACTAAATAAAAAACGTAACAACTAAGGTTACTCAAGTGTTCGGAAAACCTGACAATGAAGCTTGAGGTCCCGGGTTTGATTCTCCGATGGGACAGATATTTGAATTAAAAATATGAATGTTTGTTTTCTAGTCTTGGGTATTTAATATGCATTTAAGGTCCATTTACAGTATATACTACATATCAAAATTAAAATAAATAACAAAAAGTCATATAAAAACACTGTCAGTCAAATAAGCTGCCCAGCATCATAGGAATGTAAATAAATAAATAAAATAAATAGGTGCAAAGGTGCACAATCCATACTTCCATACTAATATTATAAAGGCGAAAGTGTGTTTGTATGTTTGTCCGTCTTTCACGCCGTAACGGAGCGACGGATCGACGTGATTTTTGGCATAGAGATAGTTTATGGGCCCGAGAGTGACACATGCTACTTTTTATCCCGGAAAAATGCACAATTGCCGAGGGAACAGCGCGCGATAACCGAACACCACGCGGGCGGAGCCGCGGGCAAAAGCTAGTAGTATATAAGTATGTATCTATCTGTTTAAGTATGTTCATCCTAGTACAGTCAACAGCACCAATGTCTTACAAACCAAGCATGCATAAAATATCTGACATGACTATTTCTAAAGCCTATGTGTCAGATATTTTTGCACGCTCCACTGTAGCTGATATTAATTTTTATTAAGAGAGGGAGGCAATTTTATTTTTATTTTATTTGTTACCTCAAAATACTTGTATCAATCATATATGACTCCTTGAACAGGGTTGTTTAAAATTTTGAAGTAGGGTCAGAGAAGGCTGTTTTATCAATGTTCAGTTTTTTTTTTGTGGTAAAGTATTATTTATTTATTGTACTGTATTGTATTGCCGACCCTTGTTTTATAGCAATGATGGCTTCAAACACGTTATTTTATTTGTTTGTTGACAGATGGGTCAGCTCCCGACGCGGTGCTGACGTGGACGATCCTGATTGGCAGGAGGCTGAGAAGAAACTCGACCGAGAGTGGTACAATATGGGAGAAGGTAATATTAGAAATTAAAGCAGTGGCAGGCGGTACTTGGACATCACTAGCCAGAGAAAGAGAAAAGTGGAGTCAGTTGGAGGAGGCCTTTGCTATGAAAAAGCACACAGATATTACAACCAATGAAATAGACAACTAAAGAACCCAACCGTGTTTTTTTTTTATTCTACTGGATGGCAAACGAGCAAGTGGGTCTCCTGATGGTAAGAGATCACCACCGCCCATAAACAACTGCAACACCAGGGGTATTGCAGATGCGTTGCCAACCTAGAGGCCTAAGATGGGATACCTCAAGTGCCAGCAATTTCACCGGCTGTCTTACTCTCCACGCCGAAACAACAGTGCAAGCACTGCTGTTTCACGGCAGGATTAGCGAGCAAGATGGTGGTAGCAAACCGGGCGGACCTTGCACAAGGTCCTACCACCTGCAAAAATACATATCAATAGTCGGTCGAGGTGAAACACGAGTTCCGAGTATTTTTAGTGGTTATAGCTGTGTGATTAGTTGTCTTTGCACTGTTTACTTTTTTTAATTTATGATCATTTAAAAAAAAAACTAATGTCTTCCAGGCGAGACCGACGAATCGGATCCGTTCGCGGGCACAAGCGCAGAGTACGTGGCACGAAAAGAAGAGCAGATTGAAAAGAGACGGAATCGCAAGGTGTCCGCGCAGCGCCAGCAGATAGACAGGGACAACGAGCTGTGGGAGAGGAACAGAATGCTGACCAGCGGGGTGGTGCATGCGATTAATGTCAACAGCGATATGGATGAGGTACACTTTCTGTCTATACTATCAACTATCACTATGAAAGACCCTTTCGATCTGCATCGTAAAATACAGCATGTTATTTTTGTCGCATTTGACCGGTTCGAGTCCCGACAAGACAAGCGATTTTTCAAAAATCCATAAACGCAGAATTATTGTTTTAAAAATAAAGGACAGTCTCGTTTACACAAAATGTGCTATTTGCAAAATTTAAGGTAGCCTTGCCTTCCAATGTGGCATTCGATCTTGCAACCTATGAACAAATAATAAGTCAGGAATTGAGCAAAGCTTGTACTATGGACACTAGGCAACGGATAAACATACTTATATAGATAAATACATACAAATACATATTAAACATCCAAGACCCGAGAACAAACATTCGCATTATTCATACAAATATCTGCCCCGGCCGGGATTCGAACCTGGGACTTCAAGCTTCGTAGTCAGGTTCTCTAACCACTTGGCCATCCGGTCGTCCGGTGTCGATATAGACTACTTTTTATCCCGAAATAATATATTGGTTCCCGTGGGATCGAAAAAGGTTTAAGCTACAAACCAATTCTGCGCGAGCGAAGTATGAAATAAAGAAAAGAAAAGGAAAAAAAAACTCGACATGAATGTATTATTGCAAAACTACAAGAACCTCTTATATCTTTTTTTTAGGAAAGCGTAGATCGCGTTCATCTTTTGGTCCACAACATAGTGCCGCCGTTCCTCGATGGAAGGATTGTCTTCACCAAGCAACCGGAACCCGTTATACCGGTAAGTGAAAATTCTATTACCGCACATTATAACCAGCACAAAATTACAGGAGGTCGAAAATAGCCTGAATGGCTTCGAAAAAAAGTATAGTACGGCCGTGCCTTTGTTTTGCATTCATTTAATCCCTTGCCGTACTCGTATTTACGAAACTCAGATTTTGAATCGCATGGGAAAAAATTAAACAAAGTTTCGTCATTGTAAAAATGACATTTCAGAGGATCTCAATATTTCCGATAAGGGGCCATCCATAAAGCATGTCACACCAATTTTGACCATTTTTCACGACTTAACTACTGAACCGATTACAATGAAATTTCCCCTTGTTCCCCGTACATAACCAACTTCCATTACCAGCACTGGGAGAGGACAAATAATTCCTACTCAAAAACCGGGTTCTGGAGTAGGAAAAACCAACCTCATGGCCGGTAATGTACGAGGAAAAATAATTAAAAGTACAAACATTCAAAGTACATCCTTTTACAAAACCGGTTTTGGAGTAGGAATTATTTGTCCTCTACCAGTGCTGGTAATGGAAGTTGGTTATGTACGGGGAACAAGGGGAAATTTCTCATACACAATGAACTACAACGTGCCACAGGCATTCCAACTCAAATCCTTACATCCAACGTTTGTATCGACAGGTAAAAGATCCAACGTCAGATATGGCGATAAACGCTCGCAAGGGCTCTGCGCTTGTCAGGGCTTTTAGGGAGCAGAAGGAAAGGCGGAAAGCACAGAAAAAACACTGGAAATTAGAGGGCACGAAAATTGGTGAGTTACATCCCTACTTGAGGCTGTGTTTCCACCAAAAAAGTGGGAAGAATGTGTTTTTCATGAACCAATAGAAACGCTCCATTCAGCTACCCTCGCACAACATATTGCTGGTGAAAACAGCTGAGTGGAGCGAAGCGAGGCAAATGAAGCGTTTCTATTGGTCCATGAAAAGTACATCGTCACTACTTTGAAAAAATCTCGTATCTCAAATCAATACGTCAACAAAATTGAACCTTGACCCAATGGTCATAAAGTGCACTCGGAAAAGTTATCCATTTTGAGATACGAGTTTTTTCAAAGTAGTGACGACATGCCTCGCAACACATACTCGCACATCTCTGGTCGAGACGGAGCCTAAAACACTCACTACCCTCGGTGCCGTAAATCATCGTTAGGGAGGGATGGTGGACACCGGTCAATAACCGTTTAATTTTTTTTTTTCAGTAAAAATTGACTGCCATATAATATACAGCATGTGGCAAATTCAGAAGTTGTCAAATACAACTTTAGCTTCACCTAGTGTATTTGTTTGTTTATTTTAAATCTTGCAAGTTCATTTTGATTTACTTCCAGTACTAGGATTGACTTAAAATTTGGTGCACATATTATGTGCAGTCAACGAAAAGTGCAAACAGGTTTTTTTAAATATCTTTCTGACCTAATGTTCTTTTTCCAGGTAATATCATGGGTATACAGAAGGAAAAGGAGGAACTAGAGGACGGACCCACAAAGGAGGCGTATAAATACGCCGAGCACTTGGATGGTGCCGGTAAGTTCTATTTTTAACCAACTTCAAAAAAAGGAGGCGGTTCCATGTTCGACTGTATGTTTTGTTTATATAACTATTATGAATCAGTATGATGCCATTCTACAGGAAGTCCCTGACCATGGGACTTTAAATTTAGGGTACGATTCTACCCGCATAACTGATCTACTTTTGTTCTGCATTTTTTTTAAAATAATCACTGTTAATTTCATTTTTTTTTTCATTTAGATTAAATATAATTTTCAATGTATGCAATGTATAAAAAAAATGCAAACGCATTGGTAAATGTTTATCTAAGAGATGTCAAATAAATGACAAAAAATATTTAAAGGCCCCAGTACCAAGAGACAGCGATAACACCGCCATGTCCGATACACTGATTTAACGATTAAACTTTGAGGATCAATAAACTATCTAAATTCAAGTGATTTTAAAACGTTACAAAACAAAATTAGCATAGTTACGCGAGTAGAATTAATAGCGTAGTTATGCGTTTCAGTCAGAGACACCCTGTATATATTTCCATAATGGGAGTTGTAAAAAAAAAAACTAAATTTAACGGGCCAAGCCGTGATCACGAGTAGACCGACAGCCACTGTAATGTGGTCGAAACGTCAAGGTTATTATTTCCTTGCGGTTAGCGTGATAAGCCCCGACTGGGGTAACAGTGAAAATCACGAAAGCTTAACTTGTGCTTTTTTTTATTTAATAAGTACATTGATATGATTGTCTTTTTTTCATACATTGATACAGTTGTTAATTTTTGAACCTCACCAAAAATGGTTGGTGATCACTGAGGTAGACCACATATTAAGTCATTGTCCATATTTTGACCTTCCTACAAACACAGTATAGTGTTAGTATAGAATAGAATAGAATAAGCCTGTATTAACACACTTAGAGTAAAAGATACAATATTATGTATTATGAACTAGCTGTTGCCCGCGTCTCCGCCCGCGTAGTATTCGTTTATCGCTATCCCTCGGGAACTATGAATTTTTCCGGGATAAAAACTATCCTATGTCTTTCTCCGGGACTAAAACTATCTGTGTACCGAATTTCATCTAAATCGGTTCTGCGGTTTGGACGTGATTGAGTAACAAACATCCAAACATCTTCACAAACTGTCACATTTATAATATTAGTAGGATAAAAGGGAGATCTGAAAAAAAGATAATAAGGACAAAACAAGTCAGTATTTTTTTTATTGTAGAAGCCAAAGAGCCGGAATCCAAGTCCAGTTTCGTGAAGAACAAATCCATAGGCGAGCAGCGGAGGTTTTTGCCCGTTTTTGCGGTGAGAGAAGAGCTCATGCAGGTCATAAGAGAGAACAACATCGTTATTATAGTCGGTAAGTATTGGTCAACTCACTTCAGTTTTCTTTATCCGTTGTAAGTAAGTATAGGTACGGCCAAGGACTTTAATTCACGAGGCTCCATGGAACCGTTTCAAAGGAAAAGTCATTACGATTGTCCTTGTTAACTAATGCTATTTCACTATGACGTTTACTGTGAAATGGTTCCATGATGGCTCATAAATTGAAGTCCTTAGCCGTTCCCTAAAATTATATATATTTTTCAAGTTTTTTGACTGTTCGTCTGATTAGTAAAATTTATACTCGTGGAAAAGCGGTTTATGTTTTTAATTTTAACACTTCACTTACAACTATTCCCAGGCGAGACCGGCAGTGGTAAAACGACGCAATTGACTCAGTATCTACACGAAGAGGGGTACAGTCGGCTCGGCATGATCGGATGCACGCAGCCGCGTCGTGTGGCCGCCATGTCAGTCGCAAAACGCGTGTCCGACGAAATGCATACCAAGCTAGGTCAGTACTTACAGACTTGTTCAGCACTTACAAGCATCGTCAGAATTTACAAGCTAAGCCATGCACATGACTCCCGAGCTTGATCGGGACTTAGAAAGCTAAATCTGAAGTTCGATGTCAGATGTTCGCTGTCAGAAATTACAAATTCGGTCAGTACTTGCAAGACAGCGAGACCCCGCAGTGGTAACACGACGCAACTCTGTCTGTACTTATACGAGGAGGAAAACAGTGTGCTCGGCATGATCAGATGCACGCAGCCACGTCATGTGGCCGCACTGGCCGCCATATCTGTCGCTAAACACGTGTCCAACAAAATTGACACTTAGCTAGGTCAGCACTTACAGATACGTCAGAACTTACAAGCTACGTCAGTCCTTACAAGCTACGTCAGCACTTACAAGCTAAGTCATACATATACTATGGGTTGGGAATTAGTAGCTAAATAAGAGCTTTACATACCTTAGTTTATTTAAAATCTCATGTTTTCCAATTTTAATATTGCTTTTCTAAATTTCAACAGGAGACGAGGTCGGCTACGCGATACGTTTCGAAGATTGCACGTCACCTAACACCGTCATCAAATACATGACTGACGGCATTCTGTTGCGAGAGGGGCTGAGGGAGCCAGATCTGGACCACTACTGCGCAATCATCATGGACGAGGCTCACGAACGGTCGCTGTCTACCGATATGCTGTTTGGCCTGCTGAGAGAGGTAAGTGTTTCTGATTACAACGCCATCTGCTGGTGGGATTCGTAACTACGTGGATAGGTAGCTCACCCAACACTTGTAGACGAAGATCACGAACGGGTGCTGTCTACCGATATGCTGGTGGGCTTGCTGAGAGAGGTAAGTATTTTTGAGTACAACGCCATCTATTGATGAGATGCGTTACTACGTGAATAGGTAGCTCATCCAACACGATCATCAAATACATGACTCACAGCATCCCGTTGCGAGAGGGGGTGAGACAACCAGATCTGGACCACTACTGCGTTTAGAATCAATACGTCGAGATTTGACTTAACGCCATCTGTTATGAATAGGGCTAAACCACATCCTTACCCCTGCAGCAGATTCAATTGTTTCTGGTATAATCGTAGAGATGGCGTTACCAACACGTAAATTTACAGCATAATCATAAAGTAATGCGCATTTAAAATGTTCAAGCAAATTAAAATTTAATACTTCGTTCTCTGTTTGTTGGTCCATTATAAATGAAATCAATCTATGGAGTTTATATTAAATATGATTGCACCCTAGTATCCTAGTGTTATAATATAATGGCCTAATTCAGAGCTAATGTCAACTTCATTGATTGACACTAAGTTTCAAATTCTATTGATCAAAATGTGACGTGGGGCTTACATCAAGTCAAGTCCAAAACAAAACAAACAAAGGGTTCCGTGCTACCGTACTGAGAAAAAAAAACATATTCCTTGTAGGGAAATCGGCTTTAATTTTTTAATTTCATTTAATTTCCATTATTTGAGTGGTAGTGGCTATCTTAGTATGAGTAATACACACTAGTGATGTTACGAATATTCGAATTAGCATTTGCGAATAATCGCCCCTTTACCGAATGATTTTGGTTTTCAAAATGAATTTTTTTTGTCAGTTGGCACAAATATAGCACATCGAATTTCACGCGCTTCCAGTAATACCATTGACTTTTTGGTGTAAATATCTAGATCTGGCGACAGTATAAGTTAAATCAGCAAAAATGACGCTTTTTTAACCTGATCTGTTGTTGATAGCACAACTCAAATAATATCGTTATTAAGGCTCGTCAAAGCCTCACTAAACGGCTATTTTATCTTCTTGTGGTATTTATACTTCTAAATATAACCAATCTTCACCCGCCTGTTAAAGATAATTAAATACATTTTAATGACAGTAGAGGTTTATTACCATGTATGCATTACCAGGTAAAAAAAAAACAATTTGTTATTCTGTAATTATTTATTTATAAAAAATGCTTCATTATAAATAGAACATTTAACTTACAATACTCTCGAAACACTAGGCCATAGTATGCATTTTAATAAATAAAAATATTCTCATACATAGCCCGAATACTCTCGTTATCTTTATCCGACTATGGATAGAAACAATGTGTGTTTAACACAGAATATATGAAAGATTCAAATATAGTGTACAACTTTACAAAGATCATTTTATTTTAGAACGTTTTCTAAATATTTAATAATTTAACCATCATAGTCGGTTTCAATAACTTTCTTAGAAAAAACGGAACAGTCTTTTTCGATCAGAAATATGAACGTAGAAATACTCATAACATAAGACTAGGGTGTCATTCTCCGACCGTAACAAGATATCTCTTAAATTATCGCTTATGTTACCATAAACATTATTAAACAGTTATTCAATAGGTTAGAAAATATCTCAACAGTAAAAAATACAAACGGGGTCTGTCTTATTTCAGGAATGTCTCAAACGTTTTTTTTTTACTTTAAATTAAATTAAAGCCTTTTAGAGCAGAAACAGAAAAAAACAAATACTGGCAGTCATACGATACGAACTCTAGTAAAATAAAAACATGAAATTCATAAAAGGAACTTGAGAAGTGAGAGCTCAAAACCGATCATCCGCGTTCTAAATTCGACGTTCGAATTTAGCTTTTCAAACATTGTCGATGTTTTTTAATTTTGGCGGCCAGAAGCAGAAGCAGGTGTTGCCAGTGGCCGAGCCACTGGCAGGCGTTACTCAGACCGACTTCGCCTTGGCTCGCGCGTTGTTCTGGCTGACAAGCATTACGCCCATGTTCATGCCGATGTTACCCCATTTGAGCGACTCGCTTATCTGCAACAAAGAAAAATAATGCATTATAGCCGACGTTGTCCATAGCCTCACATTTTTTTTAATTTATAGTTACGATTTTAAAAGAACAAAACGCTTGATTTCAATAAACAAAGACTTGACTAACCACCATTTGTATTTATAAATCTTAAGAATCAAGGTAAATTAAATTAACCGTGTCTAATTCCTTTGTTTTTTCTCGAATAGCAATAATCAATTCAGCGAAATCGGAAATCAGTTCAGTAGTTTTCATAGGTATTTCTTTAACTAGTTATGTATACACATAGGCCAATTACTATAAATTGAAGTTATCGGTTATTCGATTTCATGATTTTTTTATTACATTGCTGATACCTACCGGTCATTGTAAGAAACGCAGTTACGTAACTGCGCAATTATAAAGAATTAACAGTCATCGGATTTTTTTTTATATTTATAATTATGATTTAAAGATAAAACTAATACGACATCATTATATCATAGAATATAGTTTTTTTTTAATTTATCACTCCTATCAAAAAATATGCCATTAAATACCGAAACAATTTTATTTATTGCTTGGCTACGACCGAAAAATGTACGTTCCACAAGTGTTTTTCTTGATTTCCGTTAACTTTGACAGACAGCTCAGTTCATTGAAAGAAACTACCTGGAAATTTTATTGGCAATAACTTCAAAACTGATTGATTTTTTTATTATTGTTAAAGGCCAAATTTACAAACTTGTAGAGTGACGTTGATGTGACACTAAGAGAGACATCAAAAAAAGTCACTGTATTAACCATCTGACGCTAAATATGTGTGAAAACACTTTAATTACGTACTGGAAAAAAATATATAGATCACCTGTACACAGTTTTACCGCGCATAACTAATTTTAACTATAAACAGTAAGAGATAGGCCACTGGTGTCTTGTAGAAATTAATATCATTTGACCTATTGAACGTTCCCTGAAAGTTCACGGAAATCATAAATAACACGTTGTATATACAAAATTTGTGTTATCAAATCCAATTGACCTTGTCACAGGAAATCTCTAATTTGTGCATGTTTTAATCAGTTACCTTAAACCTAATCTAGTTCTACGAAGAACCCTTAAGTACCTAGAATATTTAATTGTGATGGGAAAAAATATTTTCAGTCATAAATTACTGTTTTTTTTTTTTAATTTATCAACTTCCAAATATTACAGCATGGAATAATTATGACTAACAAAAGACTGGCTTGAAGGAATTAATTGTAAAGAACAATTCAAACACAAAACAAACGCTAACTATTGTTGTCTCATGACTAATATGTAATGATACTAACATTGTAATAATACTTACGTCAAACACATATTTTAATGAAACTAACTTTTTTAATATTGGTCATAAAACATGCAAACTGCTATTAAACAAAAGAAATAAAATACTGCGACCTAATTACAAAAAAACGTTAAAGACAACTGCAATAAAATACTTTATTTTAATAAAAACGAAACGGACTTAATTGGCCTATTAGAAAAACCGAATGAGATATAAAATATTTTATTTTTTCCTCAAACATGTTAGTCGCGACGTCTGACGCTAATGCAAAGCTGTCTGTTTTTTTATTTTACTTCACACCTGTCAAATTTAACCCGCATATCCTAACGCATATTACAAATGCGAAAGTTACTCTGTCTGTCTGATACCCTTAACGCAGAACCGATTGAGATGAAATTTGAGGTTTGGAAATATTAAGACTAAGAAGGATATTGGATATTTTCATCCAGGAAAATGGCATAGTTTCCACAGGATATCGATAAAGGAATTATTCGCAATCGAAGTCGCCACCAAAAGCTGGTTGCTTAAAATGATTTACTTACTTAAGTATTTCTAAAACTATGTAAGTTTAAATTCTATTTAATGTTATGAAGCTACTCTAATCGACCTAGGTACGTTCATTTTAATTAATCTAAGTACCCTAGTTTAAACTTCGTATTCTAAAGATAACTTAACAGTTAAAATTATGCTGCAATACGCGCACAGCACCTGTCAATACGATTACGACATCGATCTGTTAGCAGCAAAATTATAAAAAAAAATTGACTATTAGTAATTAGTTTCCATTGTCATAGTCAAAAGCAAACAACGTGTAAGTTGTAAGTTATTTAATATTTGTACAAATTTTGATTATTAAGTATACCTATTGTCCTGAGTTTTCGTTGGCAACCGATTGACGTGCAACTCTTGAATACCAACCTGAACAAATATAGTCGGAGCCTTATTGTATATGTGGAATTCCGTGGGTAAAATTTAAGTACAGCTCTTTATACTACTTATATATTCGTATCAAAAATATGTTCAGTAAAGTTTTTGCTAGTTATGTAGACGACTTCTTATTTGTAAGAGACTCTTAGTAACTTGTAATTTTTATCAGTTTGCTGACAGGCTTACTTTAATAGGATTTCGCATGGATTATCTATTGGGAAACCTATCGCAATCGGCGATTAGCATTCGACACGTTTTCTTTATCTCTAGCACGTGATAAATAAACAAATATTAGTAGATAGGTACGTCTAAAGTAAACGTTAGAAAAAAACACATACACAAATAGAGGGGCACATTGATTCCGGTACACTATACCAATCGGTACTAAAAATAAAACCTCACCGGTATTTGTTAAAGTTGCCAGCTGTAAGTGTCCAAAGCGCCTCACTGATTACCATCAAAAGATGATAATCATAGGTGTTTTCGACGTCGTTAAGCTGATCTGTAACAGAATGGCTACGTTGTGCGATCTCGTTTTTTTATTCGAAGATCCCTCCTTGCCATGCCTTGATGATGCCCATGCAAACTTGCGCCTCTCGCCTCGCTGAATGATCTGATCGCCTTCTTTTACATGTACCCAGTTTCAATGTTTTTTTTTTTCACGATGAAAAAGCCCCGTTGACGTAAACATAAAACTTAAGCATACGCGTTACGATCACAAAAGCTTGATTTTTTTTAAACAAAAGAAAAAGATTCGGAAAAGAAGTGAATTTAAAATAACGATTACATGCAAACGGGCAAAAGGGGACTGTTGACTTGATCCCGTTTACGCATACAATCACTGACAATTTTAGAACCAAAAATACACAATCACATGGAAAAATCTTATTTGATTTGCGGCAAAACATCGTCGTAAATCGATTTACGCGAACCGGTACTTCAACGACCGTTATATTGTCGGTTCTAGAATGTTCTAGTTTAGAATTTTAATTTGTTTACTTGATCTCATGCGTAGAAATTGCTGGTTACCTGTCTCATGCGAGCTTCTTGTGGTGTCTCCCCATATCGGCACCAGTGGACGAAGTGCAGGGTATTATGCCAGTTCCTCTCGAACCTGGATTTTGTGGCCATGTCCAGCTGCAATCAGGAGAAGCTCCTTAGTAGCCGTCCCTTCAAACCGTCTCCACAGTTTCCAAAGAACGAAAGCCCCGCGAGGCTTTCGCAATCTGAAAAGAGAGGTTTCCAATTCTGATGTCGCACGCCTCGACACAACACGAAGGAAGAACTTGGAAGTTCGATCGGAAATAATGATGAGACCATTTAGGGTCGGAAGTTAGTTCATGCATTAATGTAACAGAATTTAAGGAGTGATTTTCAAAGACAATAAGAGACCGTATCGAAACAGATGTCCTATTTAAGGCGTAAACGAACCGTGACAATTACGTGGTCGCATCTGCTAACCGTAATAGGGTCACTACATATTTGCATTTAAAGCGAGGCTCTTCACCAATTGAATTGGAATCTCGCAACTCACGGCTCGTGTTTTCAAATAAGCGAATGCAATCTGAACATTAGCAAGGATTGTTTGTTCAACAGACTTGTGCTGACTTATTCAAGTGCCAACAACTTGTTATTGGCCGCTTAGAGTTAAGCTCAGACTTACCGAAAGTAGTATTGATTCAAGGTCGGTCAGTCTGGCAGTTAAAAACAGATATAATCAGTATAATCACATTGAGAAATCTATTAAGTCTCGTCACTGTTCAAATATGTGCACAGCCGTTATATCATTATTCATGACTAATCAAGGACGCGAGAACGATGACATCGTCTAACAATCTTTTTTTTGTGATAATTAATTGGAAACACGTTGCGACTTGTCGAAGGTTGTTACCTTTGCTCGAATGTCCTTTTCACTGTTTGGCGACTCCTGCTTGTCATCCACATTGTTGATGCGTATCACAGAATCTTTCTTCCAGAAAGCACCAAGGGTAGTCTTCACAACCCGTTTTCTAACACCTTTCTGTTGGACCGTGTACACCTCTATCTGTTCCGGGTTTTTTGTTTTTTCTGTCGACAAAAGTTATAATTAGTGTTTAATTGGTTTTAGTTTCTTGACCTTTACGGTAGTTAATCGGCGTTAAGTTCTTGTTCCTCCGGACGTTTACCATTCATCTGTTGGTTTCATTAGGCGCCGTTGCGACAACATGAATTATTTAGAATTCGCGGCGTGAAAACTGTGGCCGGGTGCCTACGTGCGACCGAGGGGCGCGCCGACCAAATCCAGTGTCGCCCGCGGCCTCTCACAATGCAAACGTTATCACGTATGTCCCAATTATAATGATTATTTACGCGATTTCACGAGTACGTGTTGTTTCCCTTGAGCTGTATGTAACATGCATCGGCAACGCATTCTGATTCGCGTTCTCGCGATAACAACTTTACGAGTTCACGATAAGTGTACATACCTTTACCCTTCTTCCACATGGCGACGGCGTACATATGGTAGTCTGGAGATAGTGTGGAGTCTGGCGGCAGCGGGTCTTCGGCGCGGACCTCGAGTATGAAGCCTGTCTCGAGGACTGCACACAGGATGTTCTGTTCTTCATGCTTGAACCACTTGGTCTCGCGAAGCTTGTGGATAGCGACGGACGATCCGAAGCGCGGCTTCTTGGGCGCGAACAAAGCCTGGGCCTGACTCCCGAAACGAGACAGGAGCCCCTTCACCGTCGGCGGCGGTGCGAGGCTCTTCTCAGGCGGCTTGATCTGCTGGAAGCTACGGCAGGTCACGAACCTCGCTTCCATTGAACCCTCTCCTGGCTAGGTTTTACAAAACTGATTCACACCCCCACCAACTAACTGTTAGTTTGTTTGTTGCGAAGGCGTAGTGCCGTAGGCGCGGTAAAATATACTCTCGCTGTCGAGAAATCGCGTTTTGTATGCAACACTTTCACAATTTTAGTGCGCGTGGCTTTGCGTTCGGAGGAGTACAGAGCTATACGGCGGCGTTGGAACGATAAACGGGGCG